>NW_027526203.1:453400362-453473157 GCF_048455015.1 Haemaphysalis longicornis | reverse complement strand
CACAAGACGAACTTGAATACGATCCCAGCCTCTTCTGGCTGCCTCAAACGTCAATTTTCCGACGCTTTTTTTTTTGCCGGGGGGGGGGGGGGGAGGGAGGGGGGGAGTGTTGATGGTGGAGAGACCAGCTCTTCTTTGGAGCCGCAACGTTTTGCGTCCCTCTTCCTCTTCCTGAGTTTTAACTCCCTTTTAACTCCGAGTTTTAGCCCCCTTCCTCTTCCGATATATTTTAACTTCGTAGTTTTTACCCACCTTCTGGTCTATTTTAATTTCGTTTACTGTATTCGGGGGAAAGGGAAAGGGGGTTAGTTTTGTAAAACTCCAGATATGTCCACCTCACCCATCATATCTGTTTTGTTCGATCTTTCTATCTACCAAAAAATAAATATTCTGAAGTGCTGCGCTGCCTAATTAAGTCAAGTGTAGTTGCATTATTTCACGAAGCGATTGTGGTCCTCAGTGCGGAAAGCGGTAACAGCCGTTTTTAATGGGCCTGGGTACAGGCAGCGGGCAATCTGAAGAGAATTATCGTGTAAGCCGCTGCGAGTGAAACATAAAAAAATGAAGTGTACATCTTTGACTAGGTTCGTTAACTAAACTTGACAACAATATGATGGAAATCTTCACTCGAGCTGCTGAGGCGTTTAAGCTGGGGATGTGTGCTGCGCTGTACGATGCGCTGTACATGTGAGTGTTATGAGATTCTCAGGATGTTGTTGTTGTTAGGAGGAGACGCAGATACCGATGCGTGCCCAACTTGACCCAAACTTCCAATCAAATATAGGACATTCCCGACGACAAGAAAGTTTAGTCGAGGACCAGTGGTTGGTAGACATTGATACAAATTGGATGCTTTTTCAAAGCTAGACACTGAGCTTTCGCGTTGCCAGGGCCAGGTTCCTTCCATGCGTGCAATCACTCGAAAAGGGAATTGAAGAACTTGAAACAGAAGCAGGGGATTGAATTTAATCGTTTATGGTCTTACTGAGGTAAAGGTTAACGCAGAGGAACAATTGAAAAAATTGACAACAGATATAACTATATGACACGCTCGAGTTAGACGCGGTAGATATCAAACGAATACATCGTCTGAGTAGGCCATCAAAAGCGACCAGTTACTTTTTTGTAGTCACGACAGAACGCTGTAACTCATAAACAATGTGAGAAACGGAAAAGACACCAGGTAATCCATCCGAGATTTCTGTCGCGTAGTAAGGGGAATGAAAAAAGTTTGGGCACAGCGCAAAATAAAATAGAGAGAGGAAATTAAAGTTTTATTAGCCTTCCACAAAGTGTACGGTAAACGACTGCCCCTTTGTCTAAAGGGAGGAAACAAGAGATTGGGTATACTAAAAAAAAAAAAAACGCGGAAGCATAGTTTTCTTCGCGAGGTTCTTTCCCTGGGGCTTCTTCGCCAAGCGGCAGCAGCGCTGAGGATCTGACCCCAGGGATCTTCAACCGTCCAACTCAGATACCGATACAAAAGCTGTACATTTATTTACATTCACTCGGGCGGCTAAAAACCAGTCCGAGCACGACGAGCCGAGAGCTCGGGCGCCCGGACCTCGTCTGTCCGTCTTCATCTTCTTTTCGTCTTGCGCTGAGGGCCGGGGGAAAGGGAAAAGCCAGTCCTCTCTGTCGGGTTCCAGCCCCATCCGGTGCGAGCAGGCGCGGCCTTTCTCGGAATGCGCGACGTTTGAAAGCGTCGCGCGACACGCCTTTTCTTGACCATGCTGCTCTTCCGAGGGGACCTCGCCAGCTCGTGCGTCGAAGCGCCCGGCACCACCTCCACCGCCGCTGTGAAACGCAACTTCTGCAACCTTTCACACGCACGCAAACACACACTTCCCACTTGCACCCTTGTTCATTCGATTGACGACACAGCACACAACATTGCCAGTGCCTCCTTACCCTGCGCTGCAGGTCACCGTGACAAAAAAAAAAAAAGACGCCATGCTTCCAACCCCATTTTTTTTCTTTTCGAGCATCGATGGAGCTGGTGCTACAAGCCGAGACAGCGTGTCGGCGTTTGTATGAAGTGCTCCTTTCTTGTATTCAATGGCCACATCGGATTTTTGGAGTGCCAATGCCCACAGAGTGAAGCGAGCACTTTGGGGCGACGTCAGAGTCAGGAACTTGAGGGATTATGGTCCGTGACCACTCTGATCTTTGCCCCCAAGAGCTAGTCCATGCGCTACAAGGCCCAAATTATGGCGTAGGCTTGCCGCTCTTGGTAGCCATTCAGTTTGTGCGGGGCTGAGCTTTGTGTTCAAAAAGGCTACAGGATGCTCACGGCCCTCGGCATCAACTTGCGACAAACATGCGCCAATCGCGAACTCTGACACGTCTGTAGCGAGTATATATTCTTCCCCTATGTCAGAGGCCTTCAACGCAGAGGCCTCCGCAAGGCATTTCTTGACCTGCTAGAGCACACTCTTGGCCTTCTCTGCCCACGGTAACGGGTTCGTTACACGGCGGTTAGTCATGTCGGTGAGAGGCAGCACTACCACGGGATAGTTTGCGGCATAATCCCGGTAACAATTGGCCAAGCCCAGAAAGCTACGCAGTTCCCGTTTGGTAGTCGGCCTCGGACAATCCTGTAGTGCAGCTATTCTCTCGGGGTTGGGTGCGTGTCTGCCAGAGCCCAAAGTGTGCCTTACGTACTTCACCTCCCTCTGTGCGAACTTGCACTTGTTCATGTTTGCGGTTGGGCCCGTGGCAGAGATCGAAGTGAGCACCTTATCTAGGTATTGCAGGTGTTCCTCCCACATCCAAGAATGCACCGCAACGTCATCAATATATGCACACGCATATATTAATGACGTTGGAAAGGCACAAGATGAAAGGAGGAAAAAGCAAAACAAAATAAAAGTGGAAAAAAAAACAAAAAAGCCAAAGAGAGAAATTTATTCAAACTACAAATAAAATATTCGAGGTGATGCCGCTCTCTAAGTCACTGTCCGATTGTATTGTACACTTTTTTCCCCGCGTGAAGTTGCAAAATCGCTGAACGTCGTGGCGAGAGCATACACCGAAGCCGCGTATGGTTGGTGCGTAACTTGCGGCACAAAATAAATCATCAGTAGTCATCAATTGATGGTAGGCAGAGTGAGTACCAGCTTGTCCGCTTCCTCCTCCCTCCTCCGTCGCTTTCGTGCGATCTAACGACTTAGCTACGCAATATTGCAATATCCCATATGGCCACCTACTTTGGCCTAGAGGAGAGACTGGTAATATTTCAAGAACAATAAATAAATAAATAAATAAATAAATAAATAAATAAATAAATAAATAAATAAATAAATAAATAAATAAATAAATAAATAAATAAATAAATAAATAAATAAATAAATAAATAAATAAATAAATATAGTAACAAGACGAGACCGAAGACACCATGAAGCATCCCGCTGTGGGCCCAGCGTCAGACAAAGACAAAGATGTGTGTATGGCCGACATTGAGTGAATAGTGCCCCATCGCCCTCAGCCATGGTTCGTTTCATTTATCCCAACACCATGTAGCATATTGCGCCCAGCGTCCGACGAAGACAAAGATATGTGTGCTTCATGGTGTCTTCGAACTCGTTTTGTTACAATATTTATTAGGAAGAACAACAACTACTGCAGCTAGTTGCTCAGGAAATGACAGTTATCGTAAATTCTGCGTGAGGGAGTAACGCAGTGTCCTTGTAGAAAATGCGCTATCGCGAATATCCTTTCCATCCAAGCTGTTTAGTAGGAATTGTAACCTGTTGGCGAAAGATTGCGCAACATAACTCGTACGCCCGCGTAAAACGAGCCACGTGTGATGGGTATGGTTCGGCAAAACGCTTGATCAATCTTGTACTTTTTGTTTCAGAAGAAATGTAGATAAAATAACTAGAAGTGCAATATACATTTAGCACTTGTAATCTTATATTTAGGACAGAAAGAGGTCACTGTGTGTGAATTACGGTCCATTGGAATTGGAGCGGATTGCTTTTGTCTGTTCATGGCGGTTATGTTTCTTTACGGTTGTCATCCGTACCACACATCTGTTCAGCTGTGAAAGTTGGACGTGAGCGACGCATTGCATATTTGTGGTTTAGTGTTTATCGGGAAGAAATGGGGACATCGTTAAAATGCACCCGTCGCCGCTAACAATCACTTGTTGAGATATTCTATATAGCGTCAGGCCAAAAAGTTACCCCAAGGGATTTTATGCGGGCAGACGATTCCGGTAGGCAGGATGCCAAACTTCAGTTCTTCATGAGTGTGTGCATACAGTGGAACCTCGATTATCTGTCCCCGGGTTTTACGACAACCCGGGTTTTACGACGGACTAGTGGAGTCCCAACGAAGTTCCTGCAGAAACAATACAATAAAAACCTTGGTTATCCGACGCCATTTAATTCATTACCCGCGTTATGCGACGACCCACACGAAGCACGCAATCGACTGGCAGATTAAATGAAAGTGATCCGGGCCTGTTCCGTGGACCTTAATCCCGCTTATTCGGTTCTTACCGGCATAGTTTTTTTCTCCTTCTCCTCTTTAATTTCTCTCCCCTCCAGAAGGTGCCCGCTCCTCCGCGAAATCACCTCACCCCCTCCTCACTGGCGTCTCTTGTCTGGTTTCGCAGCGGTCGCAGGGGTAGTGTGCAGGTGTTCATGTCTCCCACTAAGCAGTCAATCGCCATCGAGGTTACTCTGACAGGCTTAGGCCTCGACTTGTGTTTGTAGTGATTGTATGTGCTATGATTGGCTCTGGCTGGCGGGAATCACGGCAGTGGACGGCGGTACAAGGTTGTTTTACTACAGTGTGATTGGCACCGGCGCTGCATTATTGTTTTGGCATTTACATTTTTTTATTGATTTGGGTGTAAAATCCCTGCAGAGCATTAGTTTGTAGTCTGCCCTGAAGTTTCTTACAAATCAATCGCGCAAAACTGTATTTATAGGCATAATTGTTGTTCAGATTTTACGACGCCCGCATTTTACGCCGTTCTTTGACGGTCCACACAAAGCCGTATAATCGGGGTTCTACTATACTTAGTTTTCACTCTGAACAAGGTGTCTCTAGGCTTACTTCCACGCCCTTTTCGGGAGTTACGATTAGACTGTTCTGAAAGGTTTTCAAGACACCTGCTTCCCTGATGACGTCCGTGATGCCCAGGCCAGAAACAAACGTGTTGGCGTCCTTTGCATGCAGTATAAAATAGATATTTTTGTTCATTTCAATAATTTTATTAGCACATAAATTGGAAAGGAATGGTGTTAATGCGTTCTTTTGTGACCTGTTGAAAAAATGAAACGACAATGCACTCTCGAACAAAAAGACACTGTTTTCTATCACTTATGCTTTACCCAAAAACCATCTGTTCTAAAACCATCACAGCCAATTAGCTTTTCGAGAAACAAGCCATGGTTTAGGTAATCAACTGCATATCTATAATTTACATAGCTAGTGCGAGTTTACTGGTATCAATATTCTCTACTATTTCGTTGTTTACAAATCACAATGCGCATCGTGTGCTAGAACAACCCTCCTGAAAATACCGGGTCGGAGGAGACCTCTGCGTAAAGGTCTATCTTCTCTCAACTAAAGTCTTTCGCATTTGAGTAGAGCCAAGATTCTGCGAACGGCTTAGCTGGGGAAACGCACAAGTGGGGTTGAGCGTGAAATTTTTTCGCGTTGACTTTGTTCGCGAGTGAATCGACGGGGCGTCTTAAAGTTCCAAAAACGCCTCACCGATTACGGCTCGTTGGGTTTCGTGGCTAGGAAATTCATCACGGAGGGGGAACGTACTTTGCAATGCAGTTCTACCTGCGCAAAGTCGTCGCTTTTCTTGGCAGTCTCTGATTTAGACGCGTTAGGCACCGAGGTCTTGCAGCCTGGGATATTTCCCCCCTTCCATAACGTCGTCGAAATTGGTAGTCTTCTGCTACAAATGCGGAAGTCTCAGAGCGCAATTTACACCGTAAAGACTAAAATTAAAAGAAATTAAAAATACACTGTTCTTGGGGAGCGTCTGTCTAACAATTAGGGTCCGTCTAATCTTACAGCTATATTTTTAGTTTTGGTAGTTACTGGAATCGCGCTAAGAAAAGAAAAATAACTGAACATAAACCTGTCAGGTGCGGTAATTGGAACCTTCCTCCATGCGCGGCCGCGGGGAATGTGCTGCACACGGCCGTCGGTTTGGACGGTTTGAAGTAACAGAAAATTCCTTGAGCCCAGAAAAAAGAACTATATAAAGTGCAAAGTCAGAGGCAGGAATTAAACCAGACGCGCACGCGCACGCGCACGCGCACGCGCGCGCACACACACACACACACACACACACACACACACACACACACACACACACACACACACACACACACACACACACACACACACACACACACACACACACACACACACACACACACACACACACACACACACACACACACACACACACACACACACACACACACACACACACACACACACACACACACACACACACACACACACACACACACACACACACACACACACACACACACACACACACACACACACACACACACACACACACACACACACACACACACACACACACACACACACACACACACACACACACACACACACACACACACACACACACACACACACACACACACACACACACACACACACACACACACACACACACACACACACACACACACACACACACACACACACACACACACACACACACACACACACACACACACACACACACACACACACACACACACACACACACACACACACACACACACACACACACACACACACACACACACACACACACCACACACACACACACACACACACACACACACACACACACACACACACACACACACACACACACACACACACACACACACACACACACACACACACACACACACACACACACACACACACACACACACACACACACACACACACACACACACACACACACACACACACACACACACACACACACACACACACACACACACACACACACACACACACACACACACACACCACACACACACACACACACACACACACACACACACACACACACACACACACACACACACACACACACACACACACACACACACACACACACACACACACACACACACACACACACACACACACACACACACACACACACACACACACACACACACACACACACACACACACACACACACACACACACACACACACACACACACACACACACACACACACACACACACACACACACACACACACACACACACACACACACACACACACACACACACACACACACACACACACACACACACACACACACACACACACACACACACACACACACACACACACACACACACACACACACACACACACACACACACACACACACACACACACACACACACACACACACACACACACACACACACACACACACACACACACACACACACACACACACACACACACACACACACACACACACACACACACACACACACACACACACACACACACACACACACACACACACACACACACACACACACACACACACACACACACACACACACACACACACACACACACACACACACACACACACACACACACACACACACACACACACACACACACACACACACACACACACACACACACACACACACACACACACACACACACACACACACACACACACACACACACACACACACACACACACACACACACACACACACACACACACACACACACACACACACACACACACACACACACACACACACACACACACACACACACACACACACACACACACACACACACACACACACACACACACACACACACACACACACACACACACACACACACACACACACACACACACACACACACACACACACACACACACACACACACACACACACACACACACACACACACACACACACACACACACACACACACACACACACACACACACACACACACACACACACACACACACACACACACACACACACACACACACACACACACACACACACACACACACACACACACACACACACACACACACACACACACACACACACACACACACACACACACACACACACACACACACACACACACACACACACACACACACACACACACACACACACACACACACACACACACACACACACACACACACACACACACACACACACACACACACACACACACACACACACACACACACACACACACACACACACACACACACACACACACACACACACACACACACACACACACACACACACACACACACACACACACACACACACACACACACACACACACACACACACACACACACACACACACACACACACACACACACACACACACACACACACACACACACACACACACACACACACACACACACACACACACACACACACACACACACACACACACACACACACACACACACACACACACACACACACACACACACACACACACACACACACACACACACACACACACACACACACACACACACACACACACACACACACACACACACACACACACACACACACACACACACACACACACACACACACACACACACACACACACACACACACACACACACACACACACACACACACACACACACACACACACACACACACACGCACACACACACACACGCACGCACGCACGCACGCACGCACGCACGCACGCACGCACGCACGCACGCACACGCACACGCACACGCACACGCACACGCACACGCGCACGCAGGCACGCAAAAAAAAAGAAAAAAAAAGGAAGGAAGGAAGGAAGAGGGGGATTGAGGCAAGAGGGGGGTTTTTTTAACGGGAGGGGCGCGGGAACCGCAGTGGGGGAATGCGGGAATGAAAGAGGTACGAAGAACGCCCCAAACAGCACGTGGTTTCACATCCTGTGAAATCCCGGAAACGTTTTCCTGCGTAAAACGGGACAGCCTTCCACGAGGGGGACGCAAAAAGGTAACGTCGTGCAATGCAAGGACAATACAATGCAAAGTAACGCTAATTTAAGCTAGATCACATAAATACCGAACAATAAGTGGACATAAGGCTAAATAACACATACGAAAAGGGCGATATGCAGTTCCACATGAAGTTCTCGAAGAACATTCATGAAAGATCATATTCCCAATAGCAATTGTTCAGTGCAAAAGGACACAAAATAATAATTAAAAAATAAAAATAAAGCAAGGGGTACAATGGTGAAATCTATGTATACATTCGTGCCTATACGGTACGGCAACAATACACAAGCAGTACACTGACACAGTACAAAGTACAATACGTAGACAGTACACTATACAAATATTTGAAAAAAGAGAGAAAAGAAGAAGTAAAAACGCTTCTCTTTCAGAACAAAGTTTCTCAGTTGCTCGCTGCATCAGCCTTCTCCGGTGCCTGATTGGGCAAGCAAGACAATCGTCCTGAGTTTTCATTTATGCCGCTCAAGACAGTGTTAAACTTGTTTATAAGGTACGATTCACGGGCTTCACGGTCAAATGCGTTTTGAAATTGGACTGAAGCACCGTGGCTGTGAATACGTGGAAGGGGTGGCCTAGATTATTTACATGTTTAGATAGGGGAAGGTGTGGTAGGGACTTTATGTGCGCTCGGTGGTTGTTAATTCTCATTCTAAACGGATTCTCAGTTTGACCAACGTACTGGGCGTGGCATATGGTGCATTCAAGAAGGTAGACAATGTTTGCGCTGTCGCAGTCAAAGTTTGCTCTTATCTGGAAAGAGAATGAAGACGTGGTGCTGGTGGCGACAGAGGCTTTAGTCATCATGGGGCACAGTTTGAACCTAGGCGTATTGCAGGGTCCGCTGCCTGTGAAACTGGGGTTGTTGACCTTAGATGACGTTACAATATCTCTGGTGTTCCTCGCGCGTCGGTACACGACGCGGGGGGGCTCAGGGAAAACACTTCGCAACCTTTCGCTTTGAAGTAAAATGTTGTGGTGCTTTCTGAGAATGCAGCTAACGTTGGAGCACGAAGCGGCATATGTTAGAATAAGGTTGGGGGTCGTGTTCAAAGATTTGGCTTTTGAGTTGGTTGGGGGTCGTATTCAAAGATGTGGCTTTTGAGTTATTTATCAGGTGGCGGCGGTACTGTTTTTCAGGCTTCCTAATGGCATCACTGATGACAGATGGTGGGTATTGTTGTCGTGTTAGGTCATTAGTTAGTTTTTGACAGTTGGAGGCAAAATCAGCTGGGTCAGAGCATATATCTTCTAAAACGCAGAGACTGACTGTATGGTATGCCGAGTTTAGTGTTTAACGTGGTTGCTTTTGAAATGCAAGTATTGATGTCGGTCTGTTGGCTTCCTGTACACTGAGGTCACAAGCTTGTTGTCCGATATTCTCACTGTAACATCGAGAAAGTTAATGGCCGATGCGGAATATAAGTGGGAGAAGGAAATGTTCTCGTGGGCGCTGTTGAAAATGGTTATATATTTTAGAAGTTCCTCTTCCCCATGGCACCAAATGAGAAAAATATCGTCAATGAACCTTCAATAGAAAAGAGGGTGAAGCTGTGCGTTGCTTAGAAATTCAGACTCCAATGTGCCGATGAAAATATTAGCATAGTTGGGTCCTATTTGTGTTCCCATCGAGGTCCCGTCGATTTGCACGTAGTGCTTATTGTCGAACTCGAAGTTGTTCAACTCCAAGACAAGCTTTAGAAGCACGCCGAGAGTTTCATCATGAATTGAATTGTCCTGGGAAGCATCATCGTACGCATGGATGACAGATCGAATGCCGTCCGAGTGTGGAATATTTGTATATAGCGAGGCAACGTCGAGAGTGACTAGCAGGCTATCTTCCGGTATAACTACATCCATAATATCAGTCAGGAAATGGTTTGTATCCTTTACATACGAAGGTAGTGGGGGAGGAATGTCTTTGATTAAATTTTCGATAAAACTAGAGATCACTTCTGTTACCGTCCCTATACCGGAGATGATTGGTCTGCCTGGATTTCCGGCTTTATGTATTTTAGGCAACATATAAAGTCGTCCTGGAACTGGACTTAAAACTTTAAGTGAGGCTGCAGTTTTTTCCGGAATTTTTTTGTCCTTGACGAGCGCCAGAAGTGTCTGGCTTACCTTGTTCTTAAATTGGGGAGTCTGATTGGTGTCGGTTGGTTTATAGAAAGAAGTATCGCTGAGCTGTCTTTCTGCCTCAGTAATGTAGTCCTGCTTATTCATAATAACAATTGCGACACCTTTGTCGGCGGGTTTGATTGTGATGTCGGGGCACCCGCCTAAACCTTTTAATGCCTTTTCCTCTTTCCGTGGGAGATTTTTGTGATGCGGTGATCGATTTTTACATTAAGAGAGAATGTCACGTTGTACCGCAGATGTAGATGTCTAAGCATATATATATATATATATATATATATATATATATATATATATATATATATATATACATATATTGTAAGCGCTGAATATGGCCATAGCCACACAGGAATATGCATCCGGGCAATCCCCCGGTGGTTGTGTACAAATGCAATGTGCCAACCACTCGTAGAAGGGTATGCAGCAGTGGGCTCATACTTCGCACTGTGGGACTTCCACACATCGTCATGCTTCATCTTTCTCATGAGTTGATTATCATGATCGTATACCATCTTTGTCCTTCTTCGGAGCTCGCTCCTGAGTCCCTGTCATGCAGGGCAACACTCGCCGAATAAAGACGTACTTAAATACTCCTGGCGCGTACCTAACGATATATATATATATATATATATATATATATATATATATTAGAAGTAAAAGAAACTTCTCGAGGAGCCAGAACAAATAGTTGAGAAAATGGTAGACGCACGATTAAAAACAAAAACAGTGGTTTACTGACGTTTCGACTGGAGGACCAGTCTTCATCTTGGTTACTCAAGATGAAGACTGGTCCTCCAGTCGAAACGTCAGTAAACCACTGTTTTTTTTTAATCGTGCGTCTACCATTTTCTCAACTATATATATATATATATATATATATATATATATATATATATATATATATATATATATATATATATTTTTTTTTTATCGGACATAAATTGCTGAACCTGTCCCTTTTTTTATTTGTATCGCACACTCACGCACGCACACGCACATATGCATATAAAGAGAGAGAGAGAGAGAGAGAGAAAGAGAGCAACAAAGCTGCCCTTTGTAGCCAGGGGTACATACCACCAAGTACACGTAACACGCAAAGAATTTCGAAACTACAAGTTAGAACTAATTGAACTAAAAATTGACAAGTATTTTTTCCCTATTGAACCCCCCTTTTTTAAAATGAAGTAACACCGTGAGTCGGCCTAGTTGGAATCTATCCATGGCTTTACCGATGCGCAAACAAACGAGGACGAAGAAGGAACCAACACGGACAAGCGCACACGGATGTGCGCTTGTCCGTGTTGGTTCCTTCTTCGTCCTCGTTTGTTTGCGCATCGGTAAAGCCCCCTTTTTTATTTGGGAAAGAAAATTGGAGTTGAGAATACATCACGCTAGCTCACTTTATCAACATGAATCAGGCTTTCCGCGGGAGAAATGCGTGCGGAATGCCCAAATTCAAGTTCATCGCCGTTCTAGATCCCATGGCGCATATATGGGCCACGTTCGCCTTTAGTTGCTTCTGTATTCACAAACAATCTAGACAACACAACGCACGCGCTCAACCTTAATGCAGAGACAGTTTTTTTTGTGCATTCAAAACGTTTGAGACCTGTTCTTAAAGTACTTAAACACAGCACTGGCGGGGGGGGGGGGGCACGGTAATTAGGAGCAAGGATTCCCAAAGAACACGAAACGTCCTTTTCGGGGAAGTTTTTAGGAAACTCAATTTCCGACCGGAGTCTCCATTCCTTCGTTGCCTTGGCCAACGCCTATCAGACAGGCTGCCATCGAAATCCCGATTTCATTAACTTGCCCCAGCACTATGGCCAGTTTTCAGTCCCAGAGACTTGCCAACACATCTCCCTGACAACTAGGATGGCTTCGTTTAATGCACACCTAGACTTCAACCTGCTATGCAACGCCCGCGACTTCATCTCGCCTTCATTCCGCCTAAGCGGGACAGTACATTGCAGGTCCGACTTCCGCGTGATTGCCAAGTCCAAGAAGCTTATCCTGAAGCCAAGGATAATTGAGCGCAAGCGCGATACCAAGAAACAATAGAAAATGAAGCACTTTATTTTTGTTTGACGTTGCGCACGTACCTGATGTAACTTTGCAGACATACAGCTGCATGCTAATTTCCTGGGCGATATAAAACCCTTTGAGAAGCGCTTCCCCCTGAGCACAACCTTGACGCACTGGCGTACAGCTGCAGGCCCCAGGACAAAATGGCAAGACATCGGCTCTGAACCGAAGGCACCGTCATAATCTTGGTCTAACTTTCCCGTCGGATCGGCGCCAGACGTCGGAAATATCGCTTGCGCTTCAGGGAACGATATAAGTCAAAGTGATGCTTCTCCCCGCGACCATCTCATGTTCCCCGTGCAATCAGAGTTCCTTCCTGACTGCGTGTGCGGAAGTTTGTGTCTTCGCTCTCTGTCAAGTTTGACCGCTATGGAATAAAATCGCTGCAGGCAGACCCCGACATTGTCATCCTACACGCTCACAATGGGTACAACAAGGAATTTACTTCATGACAGTGGCAGTTTCACAATTTTATACGTTGCCAGTTTTCAATGGTCATACCTTTTTAACATTGTACAAATGGTAGCCGTATGCGCAGAATTAATGGCAAATAAACTTTATCCCTTAGTCAAACAATTTTGTGCTAATGATATCTGCAGGAGGGAAATTAACTACAAATGAACATGACGGCTACCAAGTGGTACTGCTAACCAAGACCCCGTTAATCAAGCGAGCATGACGAGTTTGATCTGCGTACATGATACTCAACTAAAGTTTCGAGAGCATATGAAATATCCGATTCGTCTACTAGCTCACCGCACATAAGGCGAATGTCGAAATGGATGCTCTAGCAGACCCGTCACTTATGTAGACTCGCATATCACCTGAATGCCGTTTATGGAAACTACAGCTAAATATTCAACAGCTTCATAAAATTGAGGCCAGAACAGTTCATTCTTCACCCTTCCATTCATCATTCTATTCTCACGGGTGACTTGTTTTCGCTAGGCCATGGACAGCCTTGCCGCAATATGCATGCATGACCAATCACTGCGTCCCTGCGGGAAATTTGACAAGTAAAGGGGCCCGACATTCGATTTGAACAAAAACAGAGGACATGATCTGTTCTCTGGTATACGCAATGCCAAATATCATGTTTGCATTACGTAATGTCACAAAAGCAGGCAATATTTTTTAGTGAAATCGCATTATAGGAATCTTCATTGGCTTACTATGCTCGTTTAAACACACTGGCAGGTTATCCAGGTGTAACGTGGTCATGCGGACCATCGGAAATTTAAGTGGAAACTCTAATCCTACCACATTCCATTTTATACATTTTCTGCGAGCCTTTTGTACTGAAAGCTACACTACGCTACCTCGGGCGCTCTTCGTGGGGTGACCCGTTTTCACCTTGAGAGCTAGAGGTTAAACCACATCCCCTTCCGCAAACGCCCGGCACGGAACAGCGGCCCGATGGCAGGGAGAGATAGGCGGCAGGGGAGAGATAGGCTTATTCTTTAATGAAACCAGCACGAATTTAAACAAAGACAAAGGAAGTGGAATGCAAGGACAGCCACTGGTCTAAAAACTAAAGTTTAATACGTATCAAGAATGGAGAATATAAACCAACGCCGCCTGTATAAACATTGCCTAACGTGTAGCACGCTTTCCAATGGGAGCGGTAGCGACACTTAGTTTAGGCACTCATCCGGTATGTGGCGCGCGCCGGCGGACGTCCCGCCTTACGTCACTGCTGGCGAGGCGCGAACAGTGCGCCCACTTCTACAGCGTGTGTCCGGTGTGTCTGTCAGCTTGCCTCGAAGGCATCGGAGCGCGGCTTAGGGAATGCTAGACAAACTGTAAACTATTTCGCATAGTTTCTTAGAAGCGGCGCTGGCTGGCGGTCATGAAAGCACGTAGGAACGCTACGGAGCGAGAAAGGGTAGGAGAGAGCAACAGGAGAGTGGCTGTTTGGCCATTTTTCGCTCACGCGTTAGGCAAGGATTATACAGGCGGCGTTGTATAAACACTTAACACAAAACAATAAAAACATTGCGAATGAGCATAACAAGTTCGCAACAGCCACGGTGATAAGGCATCTAGATAGACACCGGCTACAGTCAACGCCCTCGCAGATATGCAATCTCTTTGGGATAACGCTTGCTTGGCTGACACACTTGTCTACTCTTTCTGATACGTGGAACGCTTCCATAATTTCGCGGGGCGTTTGTTCCCGGTGCCTAAAAATTACGCCCATCTTCCCGCGAGGGAACAATGGTGGGATGCGACGCATCGGGGGGTTCAACGAAGTAGTCAAAGCAAGGTCACGTCAGTGCGAGAGCGAGCGTTTGACTGAACCGGCGCGGCGCGATACCCGCTTTATATTCACAGCGATTGAAGGAGAGGAGACAACGGAGGAGACTCGCGCATGCGCGCACTTGCGCGCACCGGAGCAGTTGTTAACGCAGCGAAGCGCGCGCCAGTGAGAGCCGGAGTGAGAGTGTTGCACACAGCTGTGGGAGAGAAGAACGGAGGAGGGATGCGGACGGACGCCGCGACCGCGACGCAGGAGGGACAAGCCCGAGAGCAAGATATGCGTCGCATATAATAAAATGTCAGTGGAAGGAAAATTAGGTTTACATCCGCGGCACTTAGTACAATGTGAAGAAAGATGGGATAAGGGGGGGGGGGGACATTTAATTACGATTCATGCTCTCTCAAACGCCCGTTGATACAACTTGTGTTCCACTTTCGTTGTGTTAATTTGTTTAAGTTCGCCCTGGTTTATTCCAAGAATACGTCTTTCCAACTACCCAGCCTGCAACCCTTTTGGCGAGCGATAGGCGATGACGAAACGGAGAAGTGCGCGGGACCCGTGTCGCCACCTGGCGGAGGAAGGCGAGGAAGCCGCTGTCGCAGCGATAAGAGCTCGCCACAAAGAATGGCCAGGAAGCCACGTGCAGCGCGGAGGCGTATGTGATGGAGGAAGAAGAGCACCCAGCTGTGGTCGCTCGTGCAGCGGCAAGGCTTAAAAACGTGGTGAGGCGGAAAAAGATAATAAATAAGCAGTTTGACATCCACCTAAATGCAGCCATGCGGCTACAAAGGAAAGCTATACCAGGACGAGGACGAATTTTTCTTCAACTGCGAAGTTTCCGAGAAAGCTGTATAGCTTTCCTTTGTAGCCGTATGGCTGCGTTTAGGTGGATGTCAAACTATCCTTCACAGAAACTTACTCCACCTTGGGGATTTCCCCTAAATCTGGTCAAATAAGCAGTGTATTTCTTATTTGCAAACATATCTGTATATCATTGCGAAACCACAGCTCGACCTCACCTCGACAATGGGCCAAGCCAGTGCAGTGAAGCTTTGGCGATGAACTAGGGTAAACCAGAGCTAAGCCACACCAATTTTTTTTTATGTTTGGGCTCATTGCTACATTCCCGGGCCTATTTTCAAATCAAATTAGTTTAACCTGCCACTTATTCACCAGTGCCGAGACTTTCGCCGCCACCGCAGTGTCAAAGTAATGCGTACCATCATTACAGTGTACCATCAATACTATCTTCGTAATGTTGAGTTCTGAAGGCACAGTCGACGGCAACGTACGTAGCACAAACATGCGAATGTGATCGCGAACAAAGTAAAAATTCTGTCTTAAACCGACTCATTAGGAAGATGTTGTCGGCATATATGCTTCAAATATTGCCATAATAGTGTGCTGGGTGCAGGGACACAGCGGCATTCAGGGAAATAAAATCGCCGACGAGTATGCTGAGGTGGATAAACCTGTGGTGCCGTATTTAGACATGATACCGGCTATACCACGGAGACTCCGGGAACTATGTCAGCAGGAATGGAACAAAGAATCACATAACAAACTACACATAATAAAACCATTCATAGGTAAATACATCACTGAGAAATAAGGCAGATTCAGAGAAGTTTCTATTTGCAGACTGTGAATAGACCACCCTCACGCCACACACGCATATCTTTTGAATGGCACGCTCCCGCCAGTTCGTGACAAGTGTCGGGAACGGCTCTCCGTGCTCCACGTATTAATTGAGTGAACATCCTGCAATGCCGCCAGGAAACGACACGTCCCTAGAATCTACTCGTACAACATTCCACTGCACCATTCAGTATTCTTAGCAGATGAACCAATGTTCACTTACAAATGTCTTTTCCCTTGCAGATAATAAATTTCTTAAAACTCATATCGTACTGGGCGTGGTGCAGACCCTCTCATCTTTGACGGGAGGTCCTGATGATTCTTTTGTGCGTACATGGCGCCTCGCTGGTGCAGCAGGCTCTGAGGCTCCAGGCACCGTCACGTCTCAACCATAGTCCTATTCATCCGCCATTATAAGGATCTCCATGTTTTAGTCTACGGACCCTGTACCCCCATATATACAGCTTTTTTATGCAGTACCATAGTCATCTCATACATATTTTAAGCACCAACCTGACACAGAAGGACCACCTAATACAGTGCTGGCGCTCTTTGGTCATAGATACCCCTTCGCCAATAAACACAAACATACTACATATATGAACGATAACACATAATTTGGAAAATTTTTCTTCCGAGGCAGAATAATGCGTCACTCGGTCGCGGTCACTATATATAATCCACCCATGTCAAGTTAACGCAGGAATGTTGCTATTTTTAGTCCAAGTTACAACTTCATCTTTTAACTGAACGTCAACGTATGTCGCAATCGTCGTACAACGCGTAAGCAAAATAGTGAGTTACGCGCTGTTCCAGTTTTTTGCTTGCTTGATATTTGGCTGTATGGATTAATGCGTTTTCATTTGCGAAGCACCAGAGATTTCGTGACCAGAACCAAGGACGACACCATTCCTAAACGAAGTGCCACGAGAGGCATGTGACAAATTGGTGTAATATGGAATTTCTAGCCGCGTACCCGTGATAAAAATCCAGCCATTTCTCACAGCGCCATGTGTTCGTTACAGCAATATATGTGAGGGAAAAAAAACTGTTTATGATGCAAAAGCATGAAAAATTGTCTCCAATCCACGCTGTGAAGGGGAAAGCAAAGCTGTAAACGACATCCACAACAATTGCCCATGCGACGCCACTTGAATTCACATACGGAGCTCTACAGAGAGTGAAACCAGAGATTCTGCCAGCCGCTACCTGGAACACGGGGGGGTCCCGAATGCAGCAACCTTGGCCACGGCCGGGCTAGAGCGCCGGACGCCGGCGCTGTAGCCCCGCCGTGCGTCGGCAAAAAGATAGCGGATAGGAGCGTCTTTCCAAGGTTGAGACAGCGGAACCTAGCCATCCTGATGCGCTAGCTCGGGGCTACACCACCGTGCGACACAAGCGCAGAACCCAAAAAAATTCGGCGTGTGAGCTTAGGGATTCCCATTTAAAACGATTTAAACTAGTTAGTTTAGTAAGTTTGAGAATTGCGAGAAAGCTGAGGAACTCTTATAATCGCTATTTATCAGAACCAGTTTCTCTTTTCGCCTTTTGTAATACCTGTTAAAACACAACCGAATCGGTATTCACCAATTTAGAAAACGAGTCCCATCTGTGGCAAGCAGTGCGCAAAAGGTAGTTTTGTTTAGCGGCCAGATGTCTGTATGTGGTCTCTACATTTTGTTTTCGTACCCTACAAACCAATTTTTAACTATCTTTGCCGAAGTAAAATTGATAGTCAAGCTAGTTGGTGAACATACGTTCCGAGAGCCGGTGTCGTCCTTCTTTCTTGTCCGTGCTGTATAGTTCGCGCTTAATTTTCAACAATGTATTTTTGCCGTACGACCCCTTAATTTCGTCGTGTCTGGGTTACCCAGGAGGTGCTGTCGAACAATTTAATCAATCCGTGCAAAGGAAGCGCGGAATTGACCCGAAGCTGCGCCTAACCAGGCTCAAAACGACCATCGATAAAGCAGACGACAAAGCCGGGTCGCGCCGATGCGGCTGCTGCCGTGAGCGAGCGGGGAACGCTGGGTAAATTCGCCGCGCCATCTAGACTGTGCTCCGCGAGTAAAAACCACCCTTCCCTCCGCAGCCGCGTTGTGAGTTTCTTGTCCCGTACTCCACGAAAGAACCGTTGGTTCGTCGAGGTAGAAAGCTTTGCTTTAAAATGGCCTAATGCGCAAAGAAGTTGGCGTAGGAGTTGCGGTCGGTGTTGGCGCTTGGTGCAGAAAGCGAATCCTTCAGGAGCATTCTGAAGCACTAGTTGCATATCACGAGCCCTTTTACAGCGCAAGCTCAAACTCGGAGGATGCAAGAGGACGCCGTTTACGCCAGCACGCTGCCGATGAAGGGCCCTAAAGGAGGAAAAACGTTTATTCTAGAGCATGTCAGCGCGAGACGCGCTGGATGAGAGTGGCTCTCTATTCACAGGAAACCATATGCTGTATTTGCCTCCTGGCTCATGGCAACCAGCCGTAACTGATTCTCCAAGGCGGTGCTGGACAGCAAGGTCTCCCATCGTTTGTTTGGGGAAACGGTGGGGTTATTAGGGAAGAAAATGTGGATGGGGGTGGATCACATGTTTTTTGTCTGAAATCGCACTCTCCTATCATGTTACCAAGAGCACCTTGATGCTTACAGAAAGGGCAGCTCTTGTCGTATTGATTGGGGAGCATGTCATTGAGTAAGCGGGAGAGAAGGAAGGATACTGCTTGTATCTGTCGTTAGATTACTTGCTGCTCCCGCGTGAGTTCTGGGTGCGGGGCAGGACGTTTCTGCCTATCCTCTTGATAGCACCTCTTCTATCTCCCCGTAAGTGACCATAGGTTGACTTCTGGCCTCCTCCGCAGCCGCTTCCCGGTACGTTTACGCGTGGGCCTGCCGGGGGGCAAACTCATTGCCCTGCACCGTGGAGCGTGCTGGAACCCATGCTAATTCAACTTGGCTCTCTGGAGGCGTTTGGTTAGAGTACGCGAAGCACCCGCCGGGACACCCAGCCCGACTAGAAGTTCCTGTACGCCTTCTGCGAGCCTGTAACCACCTTGGTAATTCCCGGAAGGGGGAGGACAAGGGAAACCGCCACTTTTACGCTTCTTCCCCGTCTCTCACTTGAAACTATGCGCTCGTCTGCATCTCGCTCCTGGATGTCACCAACACTTCTCTGGTTGTCCCCTTGTTTTTCGAGGTGTCCGTGAAGAAGGCACCGTCTTCGCCCTCCATTAGCTTGCTGAGAGCATGAACCCTGGCCTCACGCGTGGCACCATGGTGAGTTGGATTTATCTTCTTTATGAGACGCTTGGTCTTGATTGCGTCTCGCCATCAATCCGCAAGCTGTGCTCGATCGGTCAGCTCTGCCGCGCTCCAGCCCAGTACACACCAACCCGCCTTTAGTCTGACTCGATCAGCCTCTGTTTTGGGCTGGATAGGTGGCCCCCAACCATCTCGCCCATTGTATTGCATGAAGCCATCTGCAAGAACTTGTCTGTCGACGCACTCATGGGGACTCCGCTGGCTTGTTTGACTACCGTGCGTATTATTGTGTCCACCTGCCTCTCTTGTCCCTTGTTCACCAGGAAGTAAGGCGTGGCATACGTTATTCTTGACACCACGAAGGCTTGGACCAGCCTGAGAGTGTCGTTCTAATTCATTTCTCTCCGCCTGGTTGCCACCTGCCGAAGAATGTGCAGGATCTGTTCTGAGGAGGGCTTGAGCTTGCGCAAGGACGTAGCGAACTGACAAGCAGATAAATTTAACGTCCTCGTCAACTGTCTCATTACACGAGCGCAAGAACGGGCAGCGGTACAACGCGTAAGAGTCAGATAGAAGCCATTTGAAAACCTTTAGCCGGAAGTGGATCGCGAAGCAGGGCATCTCAAGTCACAGTAAAATGAAGCCCTTCGACCACGCGAGGCAAAAGCAAGGCCCCTCGGGCGTCCAACCAGACATCCATGTTTTCTCATCGACAACCCACAAGAAGTGCATAGGTGTCCTCAGACATTTACGCCTGCTGCAACCGTTATCTAGATTCGACAAAAGATGATGGCGTCTACCTGGCCCGTTGTCAGGACAACAGTGCCGCCGATGTTGGTTCCCTCTCCAGCAACCCTCCTACAATCCCGAGGTAGGAGCAAAGCGGCTTATTGCGACGCAATTATCTCTTTTCTTCTCGAGAGGTACGCTTGCTGACAAACACGGAGAAGCGGTGGTGCTCCAGGACTATCAGGCTACCTGTGATCCTTTCACGCGACCGAGTCGTGTGGGTAACGCCAAGCTCAATATAATCTCATGCATAATAAATAATACGTTTCATAAAATCATTCTAATGAAAATGTCGTCTATTGGTTCAACGACAAAAAAGAGCCAAATCGTTTCAGTAGTGGCACGCCGTGTGATAGGCCTCGGGTAATTGTTTTTTTGTTGCGAGTTTCCCTGTACTATCAAGTTCATCTGCTGTTTTCCATTACCAAAGGACCGTGTGGCCGTTCTACGTATCAACCTTTGGATTTGTTTCGAGGCTCCCTTCCGAAATTCGTCCGCTGGCAGACACGTAACGTGCACTTTCTACGTGCTCCCCACCAAATCGTTTCCTACACAACAAACGACTTTTTTAGTAACCTTCCTTCCTTCCTTCCCCCATACCTCCTTCCCTGTCTCCCTCCCTTCTTTTTTTCATTCCTCCCTTCCTCCCTCTCTCCCTTCCTTCCTTCCTTCTTTCCACGCCGATCTTATATACCCTCATCCACTTTTCCTAACAGTGTACGCGCCCACGTTGGACCAGGTTTTGAGCACCTGGACTTGGCATGCTTCCCGCTGCAAAAATTGGTTCTGAGCCGCCACATATGGAACGCCGCAGTGCCGCGAAAGTGTGTGTTACGGTTTTTTTATAATTACACGCAATGCTATTTGCAGAGAATGTCCTGGAAACGGCCGTATCCCGCGACTAACGGAGTGCGCACGCCTTGTTATTACTGCCTTCGTTATTTCTTGCATCGTCAAACCGTGCCAGATCCGTAACACGTTTTGCACGGTCAACAAGGAACGAGCAGCGGTTCTGAATGTCGTGTGCAGGCCCTCCTTCTTTTACCAAGGTGTTGTGCTCAGGTAGAATGTAATTTTTGGCACAGAATGATAGAAAAAAAAAGGGGGAAAGGGGGGTCCGAGCTGTAACTTTATTGAGATGCGTAGGCTTCTTCGGCGATTCAACCTCCACGCACGGCTCCAGTCTCAGGCGTTCGCCGGATGCGCACCGAACGCCCTTTCATGTGCAGATTGTTTTCGTTCAGCGCTTTTGAACATGGCGGGGCAGGGGGTGGGGAGGTAGGCATTTCCGAAAGAAAAACGTGTAACGAGTTCATCCTAAGCAGTGTAGCGTAATACGGCGCTGCTGAAAAGTAACAAGCTTTAGGGGCAAAAGAAAAATTTTTTCTTTTCAGTGAAACTTTGCTGAAATGGTAACAGCACACCAAAAACCGTGTTATAAAAACACAAGGGAAGTTGGCACTCTTAAATGAAATTAGAACCGCTTATTTGCCACCACTGAAAGCGTTCTATAGGTTTATTCACATATTTCAGCGACAATAAAAAGTTGGAATAGTATTTATTTATGCACCGGCACAAAATTCTGCGATCTCCGCAATCGACAGCATGGGTTTACATTTTGCGAGACCTTGCTGGAAAAGCCCGCCCGGGAAAGGCCAAACATTTCCGGTGACGCTTAAACTGTACAGCCCGGTCATCTCGTATTTCCTGTTTGTCGTGCAAACGGCATTTTGTTTGCCCTGGCTGAAGTTACAGGGACAGCAAAAATACAGTATGTCAGCCACCATAAGGTTATGCGTACAGTACACCGGCTAAAAGCTAGGCCCAGTGTGGAATGCGGCTGACATAAATCTTGACATAATTCACACCCAAAATATTGGGGGCAAATCAAGGGGCGTTGGTTAAAGCGGCATAGCGACTCGAAGATATGCATGCCTGTGCTTCCGAAGGTTGTTAAAAAAACTGACCGAGATTCTGGTGGCAAGAAACTTCGTCAAACTGAAATTCCTTTCCATTGTCTACATTCGGGGACATCGAGGGATTTTTAAACAGCTGGTTTACTTGAAATGTTCACTCAAGTGAAGTTCACTGCATATTTTGCTGTTGGACAAAACGAAACAAGTATTAGAACAGAAAGAGACTTACTAAAGTAAATCAGGCCTGAGACTTTAACCTGCCGTAATGCTACTCGTAAAAGCTAAAACGTGTGCGCCAACCTGTACAGAGACACCGTTTAAATAACGGATACGTTTAGATAACCTGTACACAATCATCATAGACACAGACAGCCATTTTAGACAAATAAGTTCACTGGTGGACTAAACGGGATATCGGAAGAAAGAAGTCACCCAGGTGCGTATAAACGGCACGCGGGAATTTGAAAGGAGCATCAGGAGCGTACTCGCCACAAGGCGGTTCTTTCCAGGTGTAAAGGTGGATTAAACGGGTCAGATTGTAAAGCCAGTGGTACGTTCCCGGTTGACGTAGTCTAATAAAAAATGAAAACCTCATAAATAAGGAGACGGGAGCCGATGCACAGGTAGAAGAAGATATTGGGTTCAGAAAACGGGCCCCGTAGCAGGGCTTTGTACAGGCCGCAGGTGCTGCAGGCTTTAGTAAACGGACAAATCGCGCCAAACTCAGGGTGTGAACGAAGTTGGGCAGCGAAGCCAAACAAGTGCACGGCCTAAAACACGACTGGCAGTGGTGCTGTCCAAATAAGGGCTCGAACAAAACATGATCGCCTGGAATTGCGATTAGGATTACTTGGAATGAAACTTAAAAGGAATGAAACTTGAAACTTGGAAGGAATAGAGTTTTACCACCATAGCAGACAAGCAAGGGGCTCATTTGCCAGTGTCGTTGTCCCGGACACTGCTGCGATGGCTTAAAAGGACACTGATGACAACCAGCAAGCTGGTTTCAAACAAAAATCGGACCTTCACACAGCCATTTTAGGGTTGGCTCGGTGCCGAAAGATGCCTTAATTGCTGAGAAATCGCTAATCAAACAACGCATTTCCCTTCATCATTTCCTTCGCAGCGATTCCATGACGCAAACAGCGGCTGCCGCAGTTTGCGTCGCGGTAAAACGGAAGCGAGCGAGGCAGCGGTGATGTATATCGGTACAGAGGCATCGAATACAAAGCTCCCACGTACCCAGCAATTTCGTCAGTTTCAGCCAAATCAGTCATACTTTCTCGAACTCCCGTGTGATTTTGCTGCTCCAGATCACCAAACTAAATGGTTCTCCGTGGGATCTGTAATCAGTATTGGGGCTTTGTTGAAGAAAAGCATATTGTCCTTTTTAGGCCGCGTGAAGAATGACGTCGAACCAACCACTCGTGCGGAGCACTCCTTTTGGCGCAGCTGTATCGCCATAACAGTGGACGGATAGCGCCATCCAGATGCAGTAAGGGGGGACGTTGCGTACACCAGACGTTCCGCAACCTTGAAAAAACTGATTTTAGCCCTAATAAGCGTTCCCATCCTTTAGTGCAGCAAAAGCACGCATAATAAAAGTGGCTATGCACACACTGTAAAACGGTCCCACAAAAATCTGGCCAAGTATTGCACCAGGTATTGCACGGAAACCGAAACGAACTTCCGGGTGTTTCGGGTCGCCGCATGACCTAACGGCTGGGCTCCCATGATATTGTTCATAGCTTTCTTTTTGTTCTTTGATTGATTTGATTATGGGGGTTTAAGACGGTGCAACTACACATGTTATGAGGCGCGCAGTAGTGGAGGGCTTCGGATTAATTTTGGCCACCTCGGGATTTTTAACGTGCGTGGAAATATCCAACACACGGGCATTTTTGTTTGTCGCCCCCATCAGAAAAGCGGCCACCGCGGCCGGGAATCGAACCCGCAGCCTTGGACTCAGCAACACAACGACTTAGCTACTGAGCCACCGCAGCGGCTCTTTTTGTTCTTTGGCGTTCAAACATGACACTACGAAAAATTCCAGTTAATATTTTATAAAATTGTGA
This sequence comes from Haemaphysalis longicornis, assembly GCF_048455015.1. Classification (NCBI taxonomy): domain Eukaryota; kingdom Metazoa; phylum Arthropoda; class Arachnida; order Ixodida; family Ixodidae; genus Haemaphysalis; species Haemaphysalis longicornis. The sequence continues at coordinate 453,447,900 of NW_027526203.1, read as the reverse complement.
AAGGGTATTGCTAAAATATTTGTCACGCAATTTCAATTACTTCCGGTGTAAGTTGAGTGGTATGGCCGGTGACGGCGAAACTTGTTCACGCTTTTGCTATTTTACAGAAGCTACGCGTAAGAGTGGTATAATCGTGTTCTCGGTTAGCTAATCTCTTTATCTAAAGCCACTTGTATGTTGACGTCAGTGTCTCTTTAAGAGAGCGGCCTAATGGTATTTGTATTTAAACAGCGACTGATTGTTATCGATAATATTGGGCTAGACAATACTCCTCGTGGTTACCTTGCCGTCTGAGCAGTTCAATGTCGTATAATTTGTTTCTGAATAGTTTCGATAAAAGATGAGTTACAGTCGTTTTCTGTAAGCATACTCCTGCCGTACAAGCCCATGCATGGACAGCAGGCGGGAATTTCTAGTTGTTCAAAACATCACTGAAAGCTAACTAATTATGACAAGTCATAAAAAGTCGGCGTAAACATAGAGTATTCTTGGTGTCGAACTTCGGAATAGTAAGTTTTAAGCAAGTTCTAATAAAATGCCAGTTACATCTGTTTTCTCTAACCACACCTCTCTAGTGGTAAGCCAGTAAAAGTCTGTAATTTCGCAATGTTTACGTCTGCGCGGTGAAATTAACGCACTAATTATGGCAAGTTAACGAGACTCGCGGTAGCCATAGAGTCGTCTTAACGGCGAATTGCAGTGTAGTGTTTAGAGCGAATCTGTATACCGCTGTTCATCAATGGCTCAATCGTGTCCGGCGTCCGAGCTCCGAAACACTTTGCTGCAAAGCCAGCTTTCTCGCGAATAATTAGTGGTTGGTGAAAGGAAACATTTAGAAGGTGAGAAAACATTATTGCACGTTCATAAAGTGGTTAGGGACAAATTTGGAAAAATAGAGGAAGTGATCTCTACCAATGGACACAGCGCCACAGAAGGCTGCGGAGAGTGGAATAAATTTGAAGAATCTTGACTGAAAAATCTTGGCAGAGGAAGAGGTTTCTCCCTAGGCAGCAGTTGGTCCGGACCGAATACAAATGCCGCTGGTAAACCATCTTGGCCCGAAAAGTAACTCCCCACTGACACTGGACAATGATAAAAACCAAACAATCCCATGAAGATTGGCCCGAGAGTAGGATGAATTTAATGCATGAAGGCAAAGGCAACAAAGCAAGTACCAATTCACGCAGACCACTTACCTGACATCAGTGACGCATGGATTCGTATTGCAGGCAATAAAACTAGAAATTTGAGGATTTCTGGAAGAAAATGAAATCTTCCGGTAACTACAGAATCGATTTAGACAAGGTAGGTGCTTAGATTATCACTTGTTTCAGCTAACAGAATGCACTCAATTTTCGAAGGCTGTGGGTCCACCATTGTGGATAACATTCTTACACATTAAAATGGAATATGACAACGTAAGCAGGCAGTTGTAGTGGAGTGTGTTGAAACTCGGGGGCTTATATGAAGATGTAATGGTTCCTTAGGGCAATTTATCAAGATCGCTGTGTGCATCTGACATGAAAATGGCAGAAACGTGCCCAGCGGGTCAACCCCCTCAAGGCTGAAACAAGAGTGAGCTTTGAACTCAGTACCTTTTACACTCTACATGACCGATTTAGAAAAACATATTGGGCAATATTACTTAGGATTCGACTTAGTGCTCATCCGGCGCGGCAGAGTGGTACAACAACGTTTTCCGGAAATGCTATGCACAGAAGACGTCCTTCTTTTGGCTGATAACCACAGCACCTGCTTAGAAATGCTTCAGTTTAAGACGCTGCTGACCTCGAGAGAGATTTTGCGCTGAAAAGTCTAGAACAATGCTCCTTAGCGACAGTAGCCCTCTGACGCAGTGCCGATCCGGCATGCATGCGAAATACCGCGACTGAAGGAGTACGAACATTTTGGACAGCGTACAAATGAAAAAGAGAAACTACTCAAGAACTTGCGAGGCACAACTGTGAATGAAATGATAGCGAAACGTGGCTATAACGAAGCATATATGTTCTTGTATAGCGAACAGGATGTAGGAGGAAGAATTCGGAAATCAGTAATGAAACCTGGCCTCACATTTGCGAACGCAGTGCTGTGCGTAAAGCCACAGGCGCTGTCACGCCTAGAAGTCGAGCAGAGAATGGAAGGAGGTTTGCTTTTGGGCGTGCATCGTAAAACAACTGACTGATCAGTGAAGAAAGACATGGGCTACCGAAAGATATTGGCGTTCGAGATGATCACAGAAAAATAATTTTGAGGAGAAATGACGAATGGATTCACGAAAGTGCGCGTGTAAAGTGTGAAGCGCCTCTACATCAAAAATGTGGACACGCAGTGGATGAGAAAGACTAGAAGGATAAAGATGAAACATGTAGAGAACAGTGGAGAAGTAGACAGGCAAGGTAACAACAAAAAAGAAAAAAAAAACAGGCATAAAAAATAAATGTACAAAAATGACGGCATTGAAAACGTCGTTACAGATGTACAAACGAGAGAAAATTGACATCAGAAAGGAAGAGCTGTAGGGTAACTCCAAAAACACTGCTTCTTCTTTTTTTTTTTTAAAGAAAGCAGTTTGCCTGAGTGCACATAGCTTTGTGGGGAAGTAGGTATGCCCGTAATTATAGAGCATGTCCGGTATGCGCATAGGAAGTAGTAGCGATTCGGCACAGTTTGTTGGAATGTGATTGCATTCATCCAAATACACATGTCCGAAGTATTCGCCTTCCGAAATTCATACGGTTTACGTTTAATGTAGAAAAACGAAACTAGAAAGGTGTACAGGTTTCTGATTGGAATGCTGGTGAGGAACATCAGAGAGAGGAATAAAGCACACGACAGCGCGTTACCAACAAAATTTAATTTGAGCCTGCAGCTCAAATTAGGTAACCGTTCAAGCAGCGCTAAAATTAAAATGGTAGTACAGTGACATATGTACCTCAACTCTTTTCGTGAGACGTTTCGCGTCAGAGCAATCGCGGGAAAGTTGGCTTTGCCGCGGGGCATTTTGCCTTGCGGACGGAACACACAATTGAGCAATTAGGGGTAGCGGCGTACAGCTTGGCTGTAAAAATGGCAATATTGAGGTGCTTCGACCGTCAATTCCGAAGGTACTACGACGCGTCCTTTAAGAAGATACTCAGGTAAAAAGTCCGGAGGAGCAGGACAACAAGCCGACGAAAGTAAAGGCGGCCAGACGCCATGGTGAACAAGGACCGCGAAGTCATTGATAGAGCGAAGGGAAGAGCACTGGTCAGAATCGGCAATCGTTTATATCCATTAAAAATTTAATTAATACACCTAATACAGGCACAAAAAACGGCCTAAGTAGGAGTGGGTTGCGTAAAGTGTTGTCACACAACAAGATATCAGGAGGATGCCCTCAAGCTCCAGCTTTTCCTCTGGGTATTGTGGAGAGACGCGGAACGTTCACAGAATGGCGTTCTTGCACTGGCCATGTAAACCAGATTGGGATCCCTGACTCCAGGGACGTAGAAACCCTCCCACAAACTTCTCTCCAGGCAGCGTGTAAAAGGCTGCCAGTGCTTCTTTTCTGGCGGAACTTGTCCCTTTTCATAACTCCTCCTCCCCAAAACATTTTCTGGCTGCGTCCTTCCCTCGTTCTTCCAACCTATTTTTATGGTTCTGGCTATAAGGTACTGTTTTTCTACGTATGTATTCCGTTTTTATGCAAGTAAAAACAACTCATTCAGGCCACAGACTAAAAGATCCCTGGTAATACTCTCCTGTGTATCCTCTCGTGCATCCTCGTGTATCCTCTCCTATGCAAACATCCTCTGTAATTGAAAAGGAGTTCCGATTTCGAGCAGTGGGGCCATATTTGATCGACCATTCGATATACGACGCGTAGCTGCACGGACTGGCAGCTGAAATCGTACCCACCGCGAATGCTCGAAAATAGTCGCATCAGGTAGCACTAGAATTTTAGGTAGCAATGCCTTGTTTAGGTGTCTTGTAGTCAGTGTCATCGCATGTCAGGCACGTGCAGCGAATATATTTTTACGCCCACATGAACAGCCCAGTTTGACGTGGGGCCTGACACGGGCTAATTAGAATTTTCCTAGAAAAGTAGACACGGCCATGCGTTAAACTCCGTGTTTGTCGCAGCTTCGAACTACTGATTTCAGTTACCCGAGCTTCCTTCCAGAGTGCCGTCGTCGCAGTGCAAAGCAGAGCATCACAAAGTACGAAGGACAGGAAGGAGGGTGAAAGCAGCAGCACGAGGAAGGAAATTTAATCTTGTGGCTATTAGCCATGCCTCAGATATTAACATATTCGCCGGGGAACTAGGATAAGTGCACTATAACCTTGAAAAACGGCGGCTTTAGACTATTTCTTGTTTCTGAAATTTCCGTATTGAATCTTTTCACAGCCGCCAAGGTAAATACATTTTTCTAGAAGTTACTAGTTACCTTAATGCGTAATTTTTTTTGTAACACTTTGTTTATACAGCCGATGCTGCATATTTATCATTTCGCTTGTTGAATTCACTTGCCTCGACGGCGACGTGGGTCACGAAGTTATCACAAATAAATAAATGACAATGATGATTAATAATTATTCATTGAGGCAGGGAAAGCCCTTTGGTCTATTTATTATTGGTGAAGGAGACATGCGGCCTCTAAGGGGCTTTATTTATAGCCGTCCCAGAGCCCCGACTCCGTGTCAAAAGACAAGAGGGAGGGGTACAGGCCAAGCGACAGTCAGTGGGGCCGCCCGCCCGCCCGCCGCATCCGCTTCCCGTAGTTCGCGATTCCTTCGTGGCGAGCGTGTCTTCTCTCCGCTTCGTCGTGGCCAGCCTTCATGCCCAGACAAGGTTCTTTGTTGTCGTCGGTCTGCTGGGCCGTGCTCAGTCGGGAAAGGTGCAGGGGTGTTGCACTGTGGCGCCACCGGCGCAGTTGAAAGTTGAGCCGGAAGTAGTCGATGCTTGGCTTTCTTCATCTGCGTTTGTGATGGCAACCGAATTATTTATGATGCTAAAAATGGCTGGCGGGGGAAGGGTAGTAAAAGAAAAAAATGAAATCGTGGTAATTCGTGTCCTATATTCGAGCCCGGGGACAATGGGGTACAGTCCAACACGCATCCCTAGCACTACGGGTGATCCTTGACTCTAGCTAACTAAATCTAGACCTAGTAACCTGCTGTGGCCTTCGACTTGGAAAGGAGACATGTATTGAGGCCAACAGGCGTAATCTGAGCGTGCTAATTACCGAAGTAGCTCATCGCATTTACGCTAATAGCGAATAGAATATGTAGGGCTTACAACGATAACGAAGAAAAAAAAAGAATAGAAAAAACTCAACAACGCGAAAAAAAGTCATGACGATGGTAGTGAGTGGATGAAATTACACCACTGGATGCCAACACGGTTTTTTTAGCGTGGTATTTTCAAATGTAGCAAACGTAGCAAGGCAAAGGGAGATTGACCAAGCCTATCAGTCATAGTAACAGGGCGCAGACGAAAACGACGCAGTGGTAATGCGGGGACATCGTCGCACCCCTGGGTGGGTATGAGCCATATCTACTGGCACCACCACCACCACATTTCTGCGTGTCTGTGCTTTCTCTACTGTGATGTACTTTATAACGCCTACCTCAGCGGAACCTGCGAAACAGAGTTACCAAGGGAAGTATGCCTTACAAAAAGATGCAAGCGAACGCAAAAATGCCACACGGTGGGCAAACAGGCAGGCACAAGCTGCAACTAAAACCTCTCCTTGAGTTGCTAAATAAAGTTTGGTCTCTCTTTTTCTCCAGCCGACACCACTGCAACCGTTACGACGCGAAGATTAGCGCCCGAGTCCCTCTGATGGCGAAGACGCTGTCGCAGCGTAAAATGGTTTTAATTGCGACAGACCAACCAAAAGATTTTCACTTTCCCACACGTAACCAGTCTTAAGTGCCTTCACGAATTTTTATTTATATATCTGCCGCTATTGCGAAGCCCGACTGCTATATTCGTAGCAAACTTTGGCCAGCATAGGGCAAAGCTAGTCGGCAAACAATGTTAGTTCTGCGGTGTAGCTTCGAGAACTCGCTGTATCTTGTTCATGTAAGTAACACTGATTAAAAACATAATAAGGTCGCTGACCTGTACCACTTACGTACAACTGGTTCATTTAAATGACAGTCTTTCTCCGACAAAGCCGTCGATTCCATACATGTGCAAGTGTATCGTGTGACTGAGCGAGCATGCAAGCGAGAAAGTCGCAATTTCCAGCATGATGCGAGGAGCTTTTATATATTCTTGGCCAATCCTCCACGTAGGTATGTGTCATGTGGTGGCACGGAACACTTTTTTTTTTTTTTGAGACAAAGGTGTTTTATGCCGGGGTGCAGCAAGACATCACAGGCGTCATATCCGTCACGGAAATGACATTGCCAGGAAAAGTTCCATTGACGCGGCGGCGCTAGGCTTCGAGCCCACGATCACTCTGGCCGCAACGGGAGGTGGGAAACGCTCTGCCAACTGGGCTATGAACTTTTTTATTACCGGTTTTTACATACTCAATGAGCGCCGATAGTTGGCGCCTCGATAAGACCTATGCTGCGGGTGTGTGATGTCCGCGTGCACGGTGGAGTCCTCCACCCATGGCCCCGTGTAAGAAAACGGATGAATTAAGGCAGAAAGGAAACGATTCCGACTGGCGAACGTTGCTCTCCTGACTGCTTGGTGCGACGAGGGACACGCTAGCAAGAACCGGAACGCGTTCACGTGTTCACGGTCCGAGCTACGAACTCTGCCTCTCGCGTTACACAAGCTGAGCTCGTCGCAACGCAAGCGTCTGTCGTACATGCCACGGAGCAGGACCGAAGTGGTCGCACATTTGCCGAAGCGACCCGCCAGCAGGACGTCGCTCGCAAAGCACACCCACAAGACTGCTTCCGACCCGCAAACCATGCTCCTTTCGCTGTAGCGGACCGTGACTTCACCAAACGACTCCCTGACAACCCTTTCGGTTTCGTTCGCATGGTTTTCGAGCGCCTGGGGTTTCAATGGGATTTACGCAATGCTCCGGCGCGTGTTATCCAGTGTCTAATGTTGATGCGTCTAACAGCGCCATACCAACAGAGTATAAGTAGCTATGTGCAGGTTCATATCGGTGCACAATAAACATTCAACAGTTCCTGTGAAGGCACATTTACCTTCGTGTTTTACTTATTCCTGCGAAAGAGGGATCAACCACGTTTTTATCACAAGGTGACCCGACAAATCTGTCCAGCAGTCTATTAAAGTGGGTCAATCGCCTGCATGGGTTTGAACCATAAGTGGGTATCGCTCAAGCATGGGGCATTTTTTCGCTCATGAGCGTACATGGCCTCACTTTGAAGATTTGCACTGCGGGTGTGTCAGGTTCGACGGTAGAAGCCAAGAGCGTGGCTAGGCAAAGTCGTTCTGTCGGAGTTTGAAGGTGTGAAGCCTCTCAATCAAGGTCATAGATGGAAAGGGTGCCTCTCGAGCACCAGAATGCGTTGTTAGGAAACACTCATGGTGCTCGGTGTGAGACGCTCCAGGCGGGAGCGTTCGAAGCGCGCCGTCTGCTAGCCTGCGTAGCGGTAACCACACGCACGCGCCCGCGCGCTCGATTCCACACGCGTTCTCATGTCTACGCTCCCAAGCGCTTGACGAGGGCGAGGGCACGCAGCCAACGGAGGCGGCGGAGGCGCGTGAGCATGCTCTGCTCCGCGCTTGACGGGACCGCCTTGTCGATATGGCCCAACTGTACAGCTCCCAACTCTGTTACACTGTCATCGTAACACACACAAACGCCGGCTTTTCGTCTTACAGCAGAGCAACATTACCTTTAACGCCAGCTTCGGACTAAAACACAACAGCATCGCCACGTCGCTAGGCATACACGACGGCGGAAAGCCATGTTTGCCTCCGGCTGATGGGCGACGAAGTTTGTTCGCGTGCGTTGTTATTCGCCGATGGTGTATTTTGCTGGTGCGACGCGGAGGAAGCGCATACACCCACTAAACCTTTGCGGCTAACGAAGCAACTACGCCGATTTATCACAACGAGGAGACGGGAACTTTGAAGCAGCGACGTTGTCGGCTGCGGCCACCGGCGGATTCACCCGCGGCCGCCGCAGCCCGCCCGGCCCGGGAAACGCAAGCGCGTCGAGCGGCGGCTCTGATTGCTGCCGGCCGGTAGGCGCGCAGGAGAGCGCGCGAAATATCTGGCAAAGCCAGATCTTCAAGAACGCGACGCGCTTCGCCAGGCGTAGCCCCCGGCAATACATAGCTTGCACTAGTGTCACTAGATAAGGAATAAGAGCCAGGCACGCAAGTCAGCAACGGCGGCCATTTCGGTATATATCAGTGTTTCGATACTGCCGCAACTAAGTCCTCGCCGCTAACTTCTACCGGGTCGTTTGTTAACAACAATGCCGAAGGTACAGCAACACCGCATCTTCTTACGCACTTCTGCTGCTGATTATCTTTGAGTCGTGTTGGGAATGTCAGTCGCGCGCAGCCGTAGAGCAGGGAGGACAAGCTAAGTCTACCCCACGGAGTTTAGCGATTGAAAATGCACAAGCAAAAAAATGGCAGCGCCCATGAACCGTCTCAGTGTAAACAAGTGTCACGTCATGCGACCTGACCAATGATCATGGCGGCGACGGCGCGTGCATGTAGTAGTAGTAGTAGTAAACGTTTATTGGAGCAAAAGGGAAAGGGAAAAGGGTGGTGGTGAAGCGTCCCTAGTCCAGTGGTAACCGCATTAAGCGGCAACCACATGCACGGTAACCACGCGGCGCTCCGCTCACTGCGGCGCTACCACTCGCATTCCCCGCAGCAAAACTACTTTCAATTTTACACGTCATTGTGCATGTCCTAACCTTGAAAATCGGCGTCGGGGGTGCACGAACAATGGTATAAATGGTAGGAGGATAATGCGATAAATAATGACGGCAGACGAGAGAGAACATGTACACGCCTCAGAAATACGGATTCACTTCGCCTGACACGAGAAGAACCTGCAGGTTTAGCTATCAAAAGCCTGGGTTTTGCCATGTGTACTTCACTTGAGGCAAACTACACGAACGGTAAGGAATCGTTCTTTCGCTGCCTCCCGTAGTCCATTTTGTGTACAAAACCCAGGAATTCATTCGCTTTCTCCAAAGCACTGGTGGCCGCGGGGATGTGATTCCGGCTGAAGAATCCGGGTCTTGTAGGGTTCAATTCCTAATTGTTCTCTTCTGGAATATTTTCCCAAGGTGTCCCACGCACGCAAGCGTAAAAGTGAAGATGGTTTGGGTACAAGTTAAAAGCCTTTTATGTTTAATGAATAAATTAGCAAATAAACAGCCGCAATTTAACGTTAAGCTTTCTCACTTTCGATGAGCAGGCCGGTGCAGGCCACCGTGAATGAAGCGTCTTGTTATCCCCGCATAACTATATGACTATGTGCGCACTCCTAATCAACTAGCAATGGCGACATAAGTATCCAACAGCGGGCCCATGGGTCGCAACATTGACATCGGTTGATGTTCACACTTTGTCTGGTGCGCCGTCGATCTTCCGACTTCCTGTGTTGACCATGCCACGGGGGGGGGGGCATGTGTCCTAACCCTTGCATCATTCGACACTACCTAATGGAGCCTGTTAACACATACTAAATTGCCTAGCAATGCGCACCGTATAGGTTTAAATCCAGCCTTCTTTACCCGTTGCCAAGAAATGAACTCGCGAATGGAAGAAACTCGCACTAGCCAGAGAAAGAATTTCCGCGCTACGCAGTGGGTATACATCTGTGCCCGTTTCACAGGGAGCGAAAAGAGTAACAGTACAAAACCCGCTACAACGAATCAATGCTACCTGCATTGAAATTATTTCAACCTATATTTTTTTACGCCACATATTTTACGCTCGGACGGGCCGAGCGGGTATAGGCGCCGCCGAAGAAAACATAAACTTGCTTCAAAAAGCAGTAATAATGTCCACCCAAACATTGTTACCCCGCGAATTGTGCTTCCGGTACGCAGGAGACGCAGTTTCTTTAATCTGATGTTACTATAAATTCATACTGAAATTCAAAGGCTGCTTCGAGCATCGAGCAAGGAACAAATGTATATATATGTGGCCTTCGCATTCTCATTCGATGCCTTATTTTTGTCGCGTATAGGGCAAGGTCGCAATATGGGACTATAAAAGGAACAGAGGCGCTTAGCTGAGACGATGGGAGAGAAGATGTGTAGGCTATGAAATGCTCAACGGCTGATCCGGCCTTGCAATCATCGGAGTCCCATTGAGCGGCCCCAGCCTGTATTGTGCCACACGCCGCTCGCAATGTATCCGCTGCACATAAGCCGGCAGTCGCCAGGGCACGCCTAAAAAGTCAATCGTGTCGTTCAATGAATAGCCAACACGACCGGCCACGAGCGGTCCCCGCGTGCTCTTGTGCGGAAGGCCTCACTCGTTGAGGATATGTCGGCTCCGCGGAGCTCCCAAGGCGTTCCGCGAAATAATGGAAATCAATGATTCGCGCAACCACGCGCCGCCTCTGTCCCATCACACACTGGTTCCCCGTCTCAATTCCTCTTTCTTCTTCTTCTTCTTTTTTTTTTTTTTTCGCCGCTGCTTTTATCTCCGCGCACTGGCTTTCCTTGCGGACGTATGAAATGAAGGCGTAGAAAACCAGATCGCCGGTAGCACGCCTCTCGGTTGCACGTCATTTGAAAATGCGTTGCCACCTCTGAGCCGGCCGGGTCTAAAAAAGCGGGAACCGAAACTGGTCGTTGGAGGGATAAAATAAGAGAATTTGTGGGAAAAGATTGAGTTAGAACATCGCCGATTGGTAGCCGCACGTTGGAAGTCTATGCAGACCTTGTCTTCTGCAGTGGAGATCAATAGGTAGACTATTTATTATTATTATTATTAATAATATATTATTATTATTATTATTATTATTATTATTATTATTATTATTATTATTATTATTATTATTATTATTATTATTATTTTAACAAGCTTGCTAAGTCCGGTGTAGACGCAAGCCTTGTAGCCTTGTTGTCCAACTATCTCCTTGACCGGTCCTTTTATGTAGATGTTAACTACAAAAAGTCTAGTGTTTACCCTGCAACAAGTGGTGTACCCCAGGGTTCCGTGCTGGGTCCATTATTGTTTTCTGTCTTTATCAATGATGTTTCAACAGTGTTAACAAACTCTTCTTTTCTTCTCTATGCTGATGATGTCAAACTATTTAGGCACATTAGCGGTGTTCAGGACTGCTGTGCCTTGCAGAGGGATGTGTCGGAATTATCGGTCTGGTGCAGGAAAAACTGCCTAATTTTAAACCCCACTAAAACAAAGGTTGTCACCTACAGCCGGAAAACCCACCGTCTGCTGTTTTCCTACAGTATTCAGGGAGCTCCTCTGCAAAGGGTTGATGAGATTAGGGACCTAGGGGTGCTTTTCGACAGTACCCTCTCTTTTTCTCCTCATATTAGGCTCATCACCCGGCGAGCACTCCGAAGCCTTGGAAATGTGTGTCGGATTACAAAGGAATTCTCTTCTCCAGATCCATTTCTAATGCTATACAATGCAATATGTATACCACCGTTAGAATATGCTTCTGTTGCCTGGAACGGCATCTCCAAATCTAGTAGTGAATTAATAGAACGTGTGCAGAAGAAGTTTTTATCCATATTGAAGCACCGTCATCACAATCAGAGTTTTCATCCTGATTCTGACTTACCCATAGTCCCTTCCATCCCTTCCTTGAACTGCAGACGTATGCGTGCAGACCTTACATTTCTTCACAAAATTGTTCATGGCGACCTTTCTTGCGCAGACCTGCTTAACTGTTTAGATTTTAGTGTACCACAAAAGCCCACCAGGTCGCATCGCCCGTTCTTGACCGCTGCGCGCAACTCCAATCATTCTCCTGTGCGCAGAATACAGAATTGTTACAACCACTTCTTTGAACGCCTTGACATCTTTCAGAAATCCTTTACAATTTACCGTACAGCGCTGTTGAATACAGTATGTTAAACACCTATGATATGTCTGTCGCTCTTTTTTTTCTGGAATTTGGTTTCTCTGCGGTTGTGTCTATCCAACTGATAGTTGCCTATTTTTGAAACTGTTTACTGTCATTTGTTCATATTATCATTTGTCTCTACACTCCGTTGTTTTTGTTGTATTACTGTCAAACTTTGTTGCTCTGCCTGTCGTGTGGCCTTTACGACAGGCAGAGCAACATAGGCATCTTGTTTTATTATTTTTCACCTGTACCCAGGCTCCGCCTGTGCTGTATTTGTCATTTTCACTACTTCAATTTGTGTGTCTTGTCGCTTGTTTGTTTCTTGCTATATGTTTCTTGTATTTTGTTTTCATGAAACTACCCGTGCGCCAGCACTCAGGCCTCTGGCTGTTCCTGGGCACGTAAATAAACATGATTGATTGATTGATTGATTGATTGATTGATTATTCTGATTGATTGATTGATTATTATTATTATCGGCTATTTTATTATTATTTATTATTATTATTTTATGGATTGCTGTCATAACGTTACACGATTATCTGTAGTGTGCAGATGTTCTGTTTCATCTGTACGATGTAATTACGAATTCTGTTGTATCCTGTCAGTTCTGTTTGTGTTCGTTGCATGTAATGTATCGCTATCTACGTTTTGTCGTGGTTTGTACGGTATACTTTGTAATATACATTGTAAAAGTTTATTTTTACTCTTCTATCTTTTACGTTGTCAAAGTGTTCTTTCCTTTCACTTTTTTCCCTTTTCTTTTTTCACTTGTATCCATCTGTGTGCCAGCACCACGGCCTCAAGGCTGTTCCTGGGCACAATAAATATACATGACTTATTGATTGAAGACGTGTCTCGTCTTCTTTATCCCTGCAATCATTTGAACTTGTTTCCCTCTGTGTTCAGTCCTAAGGCCGCAAGGCGGTTCCTGGACACAATAAACATGCATCTGTAGTCTGAAATAGCACGTGCAAAACAAACCGTATGCCTATCGAAAGAGTCCACAAAAATAAGTTTATATCTATCTTCAACCACCGCTTTGGCGATAGTAGTAATTATAGCCCTGGACCACCCTCTCCATTGACGCTATCATGCTTAACCTCCAGGCGGAATAAGGCTGATATTCTCTCCCTCTTTAAAGTTATTCACGGGGCACTGTCTTGTGGTGGGCTGCTGCAACATGTTCCTCTCCACGTGCCGAAAAAGAAATATCAGGAAACATGATATTTTTTACAATTCCAAATGTCAGGGTATCTTGTTCCCTATGTTCCGACTGCAATGCACGTATTCAATCAGTACTCGGATTACCTGGATATATTGAATGCTTTCCCTGCTGTGTTTCGCAAACATTTCAATGAGTTTGTATTGGCGTAACTGTCAACTTTACTGATTCTTTATTTGTGTTTTACCCCTGTGTTCATGAACTTGATTGCCTTCCATTCTGTGACTTCAGCATAAGCCATCATCTCGTTCTTTTCTTTTTCATTTACTTTTTTTATTGTCTAGTCTTACTTCAGTCAGATGGGCCTCACTGTTAAGCATTAATTGTGTGCATGAGTGGGTGCTTGTAAGCGTGTGTGTTTGTGTGTGTTTATGCCAAAATGTGTAGTTTTCTTCGTGTGTAACCACTGCTATTACTCTTATATTTTTTTGTAATATATGTATGCAGCATGTTTCGTGTATTTTGTTTCCGTGCACCAGCACCAAGCCCCCTACCCCCCCCCCGGCTGTTCCTGGGCACGCAAATCAGGGATTTATTGATTGATTCATTGATTGATTGTTATTAATATTCGTATTACATGTACACCCTTATTAAACATCAAATTAATTTAGCCAGAAAGTCATGAGGTTTGTTTTTGACAATGTAAACAACCAGTGGGTTGTAAACATAGTTAAATTACATGGAAACAATGAAATCTAGAATGTGTAGGCCGTAGTTCTGGTTTTTATGGCCCATCTACACGCATTTCCCAACTAGAAGATGACGCTCAAAGTCGTACGTCTTTTTTTGCTTCGTCCGGATGTGATGTAATAAAGCAGTCTAAGGAGTTTTAAACACATTTCGAACCATTGCGACATATTTGCGGTAGTCGGTGCATCGGTCCCGAATGCCACGTGGTGTTTTCTCTCCTGCCGCCAGCTACAGATAAGCTAAGGCCCTAGACTTCTACTAAACAGTCCAATTACGAGTTTCATGCGCTAAATGCAGCCACAAATGAGACACCGACGAATTCTTTCCATTGTCCCTTTAACGCGGTGGCGTGCCCAGCCTTACATCATAGTTGCGTAGCCGCTAAAACAAAGGATGCCGAAATTTTATTACGGGTCGGGTTGCACTCCTCTTTAGAGAAATCCTGACCATCATCAATCCAGAGACCTTGTAAACCATATAAAACCCGCATGGGTGCCTGGCCACCAGCGAGCAGAGGGGAAAGACAGCTGCGCACACAGCCGCCCGAGCGTCTCTCCCACAGAGTTACTCGACTTGCCAGGCTGTGGCCTTGCGCCCGCACCTCACCCACTCACCACATTCTCTGAGGTCACAAAATACCCGCGCCTCGGTAGGCAGTCGTTCCCAGTGCCCGCCAATGGCCTGGATAAAACTGAGGAGCGACATCTTCACAGGCTGCAAACGGGGTCATTCGACAGCCCCACAATTCTCAAACACATCAACCCGTCGTTCTCCGGTTCCCGCAACTTTTCTGGCCAGTGGGAAGATACACAACGTATGGTATCGGCCTGCCAATGTAATCCCGGACTAGAAGCCGAATCAAGAAAACGAACCAGGGCTGGGAGGCGGCCCTGTCATGCTGCTCAGACCTGGAGTCTCAGTGGGCTGTGGTCCAGCGGGCACGGGCGATGGCCTCGACAGATTGGATCCCGGACTAAAGGACACCACCCACGCTAGAAAGGCGTAACACCATCTCCCTCTCCTTAACCCTCTTTTGGACATTATTAAAGTTTTCTCTCCACCTCCTTTTATTAAACTTCGGGTCTCGTACTATTCCGCATCTGACAAGGGAAACTTTCGCTAACGAGAAAAAAAGCAGCAGGTGCGGGCCGGTCGAAGTGAACACAGCGCGTTTTTCGTGTGTCCTGAACTGAGATTACGGCAATTTTAGAGGATGCATAGCATAAAGTATTCGCGAAAACTTATCTACTGTGCACAAAGTGGACGAAGCGAAGCAGCGCAATAGTTGGAGCGAATGAATGCGCCCCGTTCCCTGGCATGCAATTCGAGCGGCGTGCCGGGCAGCAACTCCGCGAAACAATTTCTTTTGCAGGCACTTGACCCTCAAGTTTTGGACGTTTTTCGGTTGTGCGTTACGATACGTGCGTTCTAACCCTTCTGACAGGCGGAAAAAGGAGGCATACTTTTGCGACTTGCCAGACAGAAGTGCTGTTGCCGCTATGCTCACTTTTGATAGACCTGCAGGGTGGGTGGTCTTGTCTGCAAGCTGCTCAATATTTTTGCCGATCTAAATGCATGCGTACAACACTGCAGCATATTTACACTCGAGGGCCTTTGCAAACTTCAGCGTAACAACAAGAAGGTTTTTTTTTTCTCCTTTCAATGTTACACTGGTTAAAAAACAGGAAAAAACCTTCTTTTTCAACCGCTGACATCTCTACGTGAGTGGGACCTGTGCACACCCGAGAAAACCGTCGACCGCCGGCGGTTAAAAAAACAAGAAAATACCGAGCGCTCGTGTGTGCGTGGCTCCCGGCGACCACCCAGCGTCCCCGGTGCACGTTTTCCGAGCCAAGTATACCCACTTAGGGAGACTGGCCAAGATTTGACAAAAAAAAAAAAAAAAAAAAGAACTCCAGCGTTCGGCGTAATGGTGGCAATACTTGCTCGGAAGGAGAAAGACTCCAGCGTTCACCGTAAGCGTATGCCCCTCCAAGGTGATGTCCAATTGTTATCACTCCCAGCTATATGAAAGAAGATCACACTTATAGCAACAATTATGGAGTAAAGGTCGTTGCAGCAGCGAAGAAGAAGTAAATGAGCTGCAATTGGGGACTTAAACTTTCGTGATGGTCGGGAAAGTTGCGTACAGCTTCGCTACCTTCAAGACTTACCCGTTAGTGTGAGCTTCCTTCATTTTCTTCCAAAGAAGAAATTATCAGCATAGCCTGAAAAATTTCTACGCATCGCAAAAATACTTACAGATTCGTTGTAAACCAAAGTTAACCAGCCCGCAGCTTGCCTGGTACGGCGGTTGCGTGATGTCACCCATGCAGTGGCAACATCTGGGGAACTGAACTTATACACCCTATTCTCTTATTTCTAAGCACTTTTCTTTTGTATAAGCCGTGATGCTTAATTGGGGTAGGGCTGTTTCGATTCCAAGTACATCCGTGGCTCACCATGACGGCAGAAAAGCAGCCAGAGCTTGGGCACCAAACAGACTTCAGGGAAACGAGTGTGACGTCCAAAAACAAGGAAACTACCAGGGTGGCGGTGCTAGTGACATGTGGAAAGAGTATGTTGAGGCCTGTGTTGGTGGAAGTTAAAGATTTAGAAGAGGCCTAACAGCTGGGTGAACCCCCTGGTCCCCACGTTTCCACGTAGAACAAAGGTGATCCCCACCCATGACAAGCATACCGGAGCTTCTCGTTGGGCTGGGTGCCTTGAAAGATGCCTTAGGTGCTAAACAAGGAGCCCCTAAAGGAGCCCTTAAAGTTACTGCGCAGCGGAGGGCGACGTACCGGCACGCTCACCTGCAGGCCCGCGCTCTTACCATGGCCGCAGCCGTAGAAGAGGTGCACGGTCAACCCTTGCTGACATACAAGAAAATATTCACGTTCTACCGTGAGAAACGACAGACTGCCGGCAAAGCATCCGAAGTTAACGTGGCAGTGACAGGTAATTCACAGGCAAAACCAGACAGGACTCTTCCACAACCTCCGGTTTACTCAGACGCATGTTCCAGACTGGGTACGGTGGGAGCTGCCCAGCGTTCCAAAAGGTAGGAACCATCCCTAACATGGTAGGTGGGCGCAGATTCAATCAAAACGCCCGCCACCCACCTATCATCTGCTTCACTCTGTAGAGCGATGGGAGAACTTCCTGTCCAGCCCCACCCTGGAGGATCAGCTTTGCTTGCTGGACAGGCTGCGAAAGCAGCACACTTCGATTGGCACGAGACACTGTAGTGAAATACACAGAATAAAAGTTTATTTTCTCTCTCTCTCTCTCTCTCTCTCTCTCTCTCTCTCTCTCTCTCTCTCTCTCTCTCTCTCTCTCTCTCTCTCTCTCTATCTCTATCTCTTTCTCTCTCACTCTCTCTCTCTCTCTCTCTCTCCACGTGAAAATGTCAACTTTTATTATCTTTTCTAGCTGCTAAAATCTTGGAGGGGATTAAGGGAACTTACAATAGAGAAGCTTCGGTTTTTTGGAAGCGTGCAGACAAACCGGAAAGGGGCCACACTTACTGGGGAAAAAACTGGAGTCGTATACGTTTCTTTCCAGAGAGTAATGTCAGTAGCTCGCGACGCTATTTACCCATATCGCAGATACCTCCAGACGGAAACTGGGCAGGCCGCAGGTATGGGCCTTTCTTGGTTCCGGAAGAAAACGCAATTTTCGGCGATCAGGGACGGGATCGGTTGCTGGCGGACTATTCCATCATATTGAGTTCGCCTATGGCTTCGGGATGGCAGAAGGCCGCTGAGTGTGGCGTCGACAAAAATAGTTCGCTATCGACGCCACCGGGATCACGCACGATTGCCTCGCTGCCTGGCCTAAGCAAACCCGAATGATCAATAGCGGTACAAACGGCTGCGTCCCCAAGCCAATTACGAAGCGACTACAAATATTCGCTCTTTCCATCATTCGCAATCTGGCGGAACACTGGTGTGCCGGTTTACTCTTCAGCCTATTTTTTGCGAAAAACATCATGGCAATTGAAGCTCTCAACAAGGTTTGTAACATAGATGTAACCTGGATGCATTGACCTCAAACTTGAATTTACTTCATATTGTGTACCTAAAGATTGGTGCACCTTGAATACAGCTCTAGCGGAGACATTTAAAAGCAAAGCTTTCTCACTCTTCTTGTCAACGGTTCTTTCGTGGCGTTCGGGACAACAAACTACCTACGCGGCGGAGGCAGCGACAAGGGGGAAACTGGAAGGGAGGAGGGGGGGGGGGGGGGGCTGGAGGGTTTCACTTACGGAGCACACTAGAGATGGCGCGGCGACTTTACCCAGCGTTCCCCGCGCGGAAGTGCCTGCTCGCCGCCGCGGTACGGCTTTGTCGTCTGCTTTAGCGACGGTTGTTTTGGGCCTGTTTTGGTGCAGCTTCGCGTCCATTGCGCGGTGCCTTCGCTCGGCTTGATTAACTTGTTCGACAGCAGCTCCAGCGTAACCCGCACCCGACGGAATTAAGTGGTCGTACGGCAAAGATACCTTAAGGATTGGTTTGCAGTGCGGGAAAACAAAATGTACAAACCACATACAGACATATGGCCGCTATAGAGAAACGCCACCTTTTGCGCACAGCTTGTCACGAATGGGACTGCGTTTTGTAAATTGGTGAACACCAATTCGGTTGTGTTTTAACAGGTTTTACAAAAGACGAATGGAGCAACTGGTTCTTATTAATAGCGATTATAAAAGTTCCTCAGGTTTTTCGCCATTCTCAAACTTACTAAACTAACTTTAAAGGGAAGCTGAAGCGCTTTCCAAAAAATTTGAGTTAGATTAACAGTTATATAGTTTCTTGCGCGCTGATTCCGAATATCACATTGAAATTTATCGTACATGCGTCCAAGTGGCATTTATCTTGCAAAAAACGCGGCCCCGTTTGAAAGACGCGCGCTTTTCGTCTTTTGACGCCCCTGATTGGTTGCGCCCGTCATGACGTCAAAGGAGGACACCCTTCGGCCGCGCGGGTTGTCGGAAGCATTGCGAACGATCGCACGGTTGCCTTTGCGGCAATTTAGCTTGCAGTTTAATTTTCGCACATGACTGGAAGTTTGTTTTATAATTTCCCGTGCTGTTGGTTCAATTATCTTGGAGCTTAAATTTGCTTAACACGACAGAGAACCCCAAAGCAGTGACTGTGACGTCGACTAGTGGGTTCCATCAAAATATTTTTGAATTAGGCAACCAGCATAGGGGGATTTTATACCTTATGTTAATATTAGGTACTGCCTTAACTGTTTCTTATTATACACAAAACCATTTATGCCGAAGATTAATGGGCGTTTTATAAACAATCTACCAGCGAAAAGCACGTACGTGCACTGCGCGAAAAAATAGCGTTCATGCGCTGTAAACGTATATGCAAGACACATCTTGCCGGTACACGCATAAACCAACAAGCAGACTCTGCTTCCGCATTTCCTTTGTTCGTTGTCGCCCACCCCAGCCCCGTTACTCATCCCCGTACACAGACCCACACGCGCGCGCCATTTCGGCAGCGGCGCTACGGCGCCTCCGCGATTGCTAGCTGCACTTCGATGAGTGGCGTCTTACTGCTTCACATGCATTTATTCTAAAAACACTGCAGCATACTAGTGCCTTCTCAGCATTATTGGCTGTAGAAGGGCTTGATTTTCGCTTGTGCGTTGCGCATTCTGCTACAATATTACGGCCACCTCGTTATAATTAACAGACCAGTCGGACAAGGCAGTTACGTTGTAGTTACGTTACTTTAGGTAACAATCACCAAACATTTGTGATAATGAATCGCTGACCTGTTTCAACATTTCTAGATTTAAGCATTTACCGCGCTAGTCGGACAGAGGCCGTATATTTACTCTTCGCTCCTAATTTTTTTAGTATCATCATTATATATATCACAGACTATCACTGGAGCACACTTGAGGTTCAGTGGCAACAACTGCTTGCCAGGTTATAATATGCAGCCACACGGAATCTTGGGCAAAAAATTAGGCCCCCGCAGTCAACACAAATTATGGCACGGTGGTGGTTCGGAGTGGTGTTTTTTTTTTTAATTCCAGACAAACATCACCTTATCGTGACATGTATACTTGCAAAATAAGTAATCTGGTTGTCTTGGTTCTTTTACTTTGTAGGAATACAGTTTACCTCTTAGCCGGGAGAGAACTTCTATCAGGATTGGCCCCTTGTTTTAGTTTCGCCAAAAAATTGTTTTTTTGAACACTGCCCTGAGCCCATAGGGAAAGAAAACCGACGCGTTTAACGAAACAAGTATTTCCTGAACAAATGTGACTTGGTTTCTGGAATGGAACGAAACATCCCCGGTCAAAGTACAGCAGTATTCCCCATCCTTCCTAAATCTAGAATCTAATGTGAACATTCACGTCCGTCGCATAAAAAAAAAAAAAAAAACGCATTGGAGCGGTTTACAAAGCATTTAACGTAGTGTAGTATATTCTCTGTCATCAAGCACAGCCACCTCGGCTGTCGCTTCCGTATGTTATCAAGCATCCCGGCGTGGCATTATTCTGCTTAGGAATACGGCATGATAACGTATGCCTCGTTTGGCGTTCGTGCATACTTTTTGAACACGAAAATTGTACAAATGAGTGCTATCAACCACAACAACAACAAGTATCATTCACAAGGAAACACGGCGAAAAGAGCATGGCCGAGGCGGCCGATCCGGCCGGAAGTCCAGGTATGACGTTTTTCAGCCGGTTTTCGCCCGCGCTCTTCGGTCTTCCGGCATCGCGCGGCGAGATGGGGGCGGGGCATCGGGCCACTTTTGCTTGCTCATTGCGCCGCTTCTATTGCATGTATTGCGAAAATATTTCGTACACATGAACTATTCAATGTGTACTTGCTGCTAGTCAACTTTGCTTTTAATTCTAAAACCGCTTCACCTTCCCTTTAAATCGGTATAAATGGGAATCACTAAGCTCACATTCTGAATTGTTTCGGTGTCTGCGCTTGTGTCGCGCGGTAGTGTAGCCCCAAGCTGGCACATCAGGATGGCTAGGTTCCGCTGTCTCACCCTTCGAAAGACGCTCTTCTCCGTTTTCTTTCTCCCGACTCACGGCCGGGCTACAGTGGCGGCGGCGTCCACCGCTCTAGCCCGGCCGGTGCCGACGCTCCTGCGTTCTGAACGCCGCCCCCGTGAATCCCAGGTAACGGTTGGCAGAATCTCTGGTTTCACTCTTCGTAGAGCCACGTGTGTGAATTCAAGTGACGTCGTATGGGCAGTTGGTGTGGGTGTCGTTTCAAGCTTTGCTTTCCAACTACCTTCACAGCGTGGATCGGAGCTATTTTTTTTTTTTTTTTTGGCTGAGCATTGTGTATTGCGCCGCAAGCTTGTTAACCCCAGGCTTGGAGCAGGCCGCGGTTCCCAAGCCTGAAAATGCAGCAGCGACTGTTTTCGCAGTCACTGGGCTAGCTGTAATTTGTTATCAATACCACATGACGCACTTAACACATCGAAGCTACACGCTGTTCATGTGGCGCGAGTGGTGCTGTTCATATGATCGATTTAGACCTTCTGAGGCTCTTGTGGCGTGCATCGATGTCTCGTAAACGTGGACGCTATTGCATTTCGGTGGTATCGGAATGACAGACCCTGCTACGCGGTGGCTCAGTGGCTAATACCCCTGTCACACGGGCACTTTGATTGATTGTGGGGGTATAACACGCCGACGCTACACAGGCGATGAGGCGCGCCGTAGTGGAGGGCTCCGAATTAATTTTCACCACCTGGGGATTTTTAATGTGCGCCGAAATCTCAAACACACGGGCGTTTTCGCTTTTCGCCTCCATCAGAAAAGCGGCCACCACGGCCGGGAATCGAACCAGCGTCCTTGGGCTCAGCAGCACAACGCCTTAGCCACTGAGCCACCGCTGCGGGTCACACGGGCACTTTCAATCCGTACTGAAGCGAAGCGCGATTGACTTTTCAAGCGCGCTCGACGCATCGCCAATACTGTACGGCATGTTTAAATCCGAATTGAGAAGTTGCACCGCTTGCACTCACATACGCCAGATGGCGTAAAAATGTATTTCGCGGCTGGCGCCCGGTAACTATGCGCGGTTGTAGGTATATACGTAACTACATACATGTTATCGCACGTTTATTTAGAGTCAAGTTATTTGATACAATTTATGGCGTTAGTTGAAGTTGTCACCTTCTCTGCCATTACTCAGCGGGGACGAGAGTATCAACGCTTTCCTACGATCACACTTGGAAATCTCAATCGCGCTTGGGTAACCAGGATTGAGCTCGAGCGGGATCGACGCAATCACGAGTGAAAGTTCCCTTGTGACTGGGGTATAAGGCGTTGGGCCGCTGAGCCGAGAGACGCGGGTTCGATTCCGAGAAAAGCGAGAAACGCCGGTGTGGCGAGATTTCGCACGTTGAAGATCCCCAGGTGGCCAAAATTGATCCGGAGCCCTCCGCTATATAGGGCGCGTCTCATATCCCAGGTGTAGCTTCGGCGCGCCAAAACTCCTCACAGTGGGAATTTGAATTTGACTATAAATAGAATTCACGACCTCACGCGTAGCAGCGAAACGCCGTGGCGGACATGCAGGTGCGGCGGCTCATTGAAACAGCTTTCTAATTGAAACAGCTAACGTAGTATACACCTTGAAGTCAGCAGATACCTCAAAACACCGTGCTTTTTTATACTCGTGCGGCGTTTCTGCTGTTAGGGAAAGCAGTGGTCTACGCTTCTGCCACAGATGCACATTATACCCAGCGTGCACCGCGCCACTGCTACGCTCCCGAGGCCCTCGCACAGTGAGCCGTCACGAGACCCTGCATCGCATTCATCACTGGCTGCCATATTTAGGGCAGCGAAGTGAGCTCACCTGCATTTTTTTTCAGCTTTCGCTGCCGCGTGTACGAAGGTATCTCTGTAGCAATTTTCCGTATCTTTGTCCTTTCTTTCTTTTGTCGTCGGATATTTCGTAAATTGGGTTGGAGGACGGGAGGAGGAGCGGGGAGGGGGCGTTGTAAATTTTGTTCCAGAGATTCAGTGCACTAATAATAACTGCTGTGGAATCTGAATTAGAACGTAAAATTATCACTGCGTAATATCGTCTATATTAAGATTAAGTTCGAATTGAACTGTTATTGTTTCACAATGCTTCGAAAACAAAAAGGCCGCTCTGACGGTTGTCGCTACATAACTCTAACCATATAGGCTTAGGATTAGTGGCCTTATTTTTCTGCGATTTTCATACAAGTGTTACTTCAATATTGCAATGTTTATGCATAATTAAAAATAATTTAGGGTGTCACTGATTGATCACAGAGTTCATAGAATGAAAATAGAACGAAGAGAGCTGGAGGTCAAGAACCCCAAAGAAGCCATATAGCTCCCTACTGAAACGTTCCGTATATACGGAATTATGGCAATACTGAGTTCATAGGAAGTATAGCGCGCCGAAGCATAACTAAAGAAGATATTATTTTCAAAAACAGTGAAATCACGATTTCTTACAATAATAACGGTTACCACAGTTTTCACGTTTCTATACTCAATTAAGAGCGAAATCGGGCTCCGTGCTAAAGCCTGTGGCCTCCAGTGTTCACATAAAAAATCACAGCTCCTTGTCGTCCGCCCTCACGCCAAATCAAGGAATACATTCAAATACTCCTTGATGGCCAGTCCATCACTCCAAGCAACAGCATCAAGATCCTGTGCCTACATCTCGAGGCTAACACCAAGAGTGACGTCTCCTTGCAGCGCCTCAAAAACAGCATTAATGAAATCATACACATGATCAGGCGATTAATTGAAGCTTTTGTCCTCTCGAGAGTTACGACAAACCCTTATCTTCTTCTCGACGAGGAAGACATAGAGATGCTTTATATAATGATTAGAAAGGCGGTCGAGCAGGCCATTGGTCTTCACATGAGTTCGTTCACACAGACGCTGCTTAGCACGGGGCTCCACAACACGGTGGGAGAGATGATAGAAGGCCATCTTTCTAACCAGAAGGTCCGACTCAGGACTGCGGTGGGTAACCGCATGCTTCACCAGATTGGCTGGGCAGCCCAGAATGTCACTCCGCTTGACGTACTTCCAGACTCTTGGCGACTAAAACTAAAGATGCTCCCTTCGCTTAGAAATATGAACCCCTCACATGACGAGGGTCACCGAAAAGCACGGGCGCAAGCGCTAAACACCACCCTCGGTGGGGATCATGCAGTTATCTACACAGACGCCTCCAAACATCGAGGGCAGCAATACGCCATCGTCGTGGCTACCTCCAGAACCAACCTCCGTGCGTGTACCTCACTTAGGACTTAAGAAATGACAGCAGCAGAAGAGGCAGCCATCACCTTAGCTCTCACTCAACCATGGGTTCGGAGGGTAGTCACCGATTCCCGGTAAGCCTACTGGAATTACCAGTCGGGTTGGGTGTCCTGACCTGCACTGCGTGTGCTAAAAAACCACTCCCCAAACGGTTCCAGTCAGCTCATCTGGACACCCCCTCACGCTTCAATGGAGGGCAATAAATACGTCCACCCAACAAGCCTGCGCTTTTACCTCCCGTGCTATGGAGCTGCACGAGGACAGCCACCCGCTTGTCACGTTCAGGGAGATAACCCAGCATTATCGCCTACTGAGACAGAGCGTACCATCGCTTTAAACTGACCTATCGAGAGAACAACAAACTACCCTGCGGCTCATACAATCCGGGCTCGTTCCCACAGCCTACTCGTCTTCACTTAATGCATCCGAATCACTACGACGCTGAATGTAAATTTTGCTGAGAAGTAGGAACACTCCGCCCCGTAATCAGGGTGTGTGACTTTACCCCTGAGCACTCTCCTCTCTTTCCGTCAACTACCCAACAAGAGCAATGGAGATGCTGCTGTCCAGGCCCTCTCTACCTACCCAGCTTCAGCGGGTAGACAGGACGCAGGCCGCGCGGACTGCATATTGGCCCAACAGAAGAAGGAATCACTCCCCAGGGCTGCACTCAGGGCCGTTCAGAAATCTGAACAGAAGTATTTCTTCCTCTTCCTTCTCCTTCTCTGGCGCAAATCTCGTCGCCTCCGTTCGCGGCGCAAAGACGGAGAAGTCAGATCGTCTAACACCGGGTTGGAGCTTACTTTAATTTTATAAAAATGTTTCCACTCTTGTGCTACACCAATACAACTCAACCAAACACCGTTCATGCATCATGCATTGATTTAACCTTACCAAGAATATCTCTTTGAAGTAATATATGGTGTAGTTAAGTGCATTTCACTTCTCTCTGGTTTTACTATTTGTAGAGCGATGTGAGGGAATTTAAGTGACGTCGCATAGGTAATCGTAATGGGTGCCGTTTACAGCTTTGCTTTCCAACCACATTCACGGGGTGGATTGGCGTGATTTTTTTTTTTTTTGTCTTTTCGAGATTTTCATCACCTTGTATTTTCTTGGAAATGTGAATGGCGCCCTGAACAAAACCTTCAGGTTATTTTAACCGGAATTTGCTCTCGTGTACCGCAATTAAATACGCATCTTCGCAGTTCTCGCCTGGCGCAATCAGCCCTCTGCAGCTACTGAAAGGAAGATGAGTCCGTCGACCACTATTAGTGGTCTGCCGAAGGTTTTCAAGGCTCAAATATCAGCTCCTTGATGGGCCGATTCGCAGTCTGGTTATTTCCTTATCAGGACCATTCAGGACTCCCGAGACGGGGTTCGGCCACCAGGATGTTTTCTCAGCCTTTCTAAGCTTCAGAAGAAAGTCGAATCGATTTCTACTGTAATTGGTTTCGTTTACTTTCGCTATACTTACGGGATTTCTGCGTATTTCTACGCTTCGTCCGAGTTTTTCTTGCTCTATTTCTTTAATTTGACCTTCAAACTTCTGTACAACCTCTCGAAATTACTGTTATAGTGTGCCCGGTAGTTATATAAGACCGCTTTTTTTTCAACCTCTGATGATTCGCCGATCCCCTGATCGGGAACGTGTCTTCAGTAAGAAAAATATTCATGCTAATCTTCCTTTTTCGGGGTTGGGTGGGGTGTGAGGCGTGAAGCGGCTCAAGACAGTTCGGCGAAAACGGCATTTAGAGCCGGTCCTGGGCGAATAGTGCCGCTGGTTCTGGACACGCTAGTCGGGACCCGCCAACGCGTGCGGAGCCCACAGGCGACTGGCGCCCGCCCCTTCACCTGGCGTAAGCCCGGCCTAGTGTCCTAGGCTGGAGCACTCATCGACCCCGCCACGCACGTCGCGGCACTTCCCTTGACAGTAGGCTCCCTACTTTACAGAGCATACGATTCTTCAGTGGCCGACCCGCCGACACTATCAAGCGCGATCCTCAAGGATGGCTTTGACCAACGGCGGCCCTCATCACCTTTCGCGGAGCTGCGACCGCTGCAACCGTGAGACTGGCCGTCACTGGAACTCTCGCGTTTAGTAAACTCCCGCGATAGCGGAGCTTCGCCCTTTTCCTTGTGTGCTTCGATTTCATGCTTCCTGTCGTTCTTTTGTAAATATAACGTAATTCATTTTTTCTCTCCGAGTCTCATGTCCCCTGGAACTCCTGGAGTGTCACTACGCTTGTTTACACGCCTGCAAGATTGAATGAACCTATGTTCCTTCGCTCTTTTCACAATCATCAATAAGCATTTTGTAGAATAGTGGCTTTGTATTCTGGGTTCTGTGTGGCAAATAATTTTTAGCTGGGTTCGATTGGAATATAGTGCAAGTTACAAACGCCATAGCGGCATGTTGCATAATGCTATTACAGTGGGAAACGGTCAATCATCCGTGTATAGTTGAACATGCCGCTCTTTTTCCGAACGGCATGTTTTCGAAAGCGATCGTTTATGCATCCGTTGGTTTTATACCAGAGCTTGCTATCTACGGACTGAGGCTTCTTGCTCTATTCTAGCGCAAACGTTGAAAGGGCATTTTCTATGCTGATAATCATAAATCGAAAGGAGCGCGCTTCCTTCAGCGACAAAAATCTCGTAAAGTAGGCTAGCGCGTATTACGAAAAGTTTTGAGGCTGCAATAGGAAAACATACATGTTTTGTCTTTAACGATTCGTGCTTGTGTACATAATGTGTGTCTGCCTTTCAAACCTTGAGGCAATAAAATTTGCTACGAGCATTCTGAGCTGTGCCCGAGTTCGCATATCAGTTCACCTATGATTTGGTGTATTTAAAATACGAATTTCTGAGAAGTGGATTACAAGGTACAGACTCCGAGAAAACCCAAATTTCTCTAACAAAATAAACTCCGAGAAAGACCTTTCTAATTTTAACAGAAATAAACCCCAAAAACCCGGAGCGCTAGTCATAGGGCCGTGTAGGCGGCCCTTTTTATCATTGTCGCGGTTATTCCCTAAGAAACTTTCTCTCCTGGGACTGGTTGCAAATACGACAGAAAATGAACGAAACAAGCTTCAAGGCTACCGCTGCATTAACTCCGTACAGTCCTTCTTGGTAGCCGTTCCGTCCCGGTGGCTTACTCAGGCCTATTTCCGCGATTGTGCTTTCTTTGGGTAACCAGATCGCGAGTTTCGTTCCGCGTGCTCAGCGACTTGCACGTAATAAATAGCAGTAAGAGGGTAGGGTTAAAGTTTTGAATGCTCCAGGTCCCTTTGATGCTATTTTTTGTTCTCGCTCATTCGAAATTAAGCAGCCAACGACGGAACCACGTGGCGTGCCTCCCACTATAATCTGCGCCGCGGAAATGAAATGTCGTTTTGCCACAGTCTAAACACGGAGCACGGAGTCTTGGGTTTCGGCTAAGCGAAATTACAAACAGTGGACTGCTAAGGAAAAGGCGAAAGTTCTGATGGAAACCTACGGGGACTCGAAGGGAACAGGGTAGAATGGGAAAAAGAGAGACCCAAAGGCAAGTGCGTACGCACAGTTCACGATCTCTTCGGCTATTCCAACGCTTTGCGTTCAATCATTTCGGTTCGCACCGCTAGGCTAAACGCAAGGCTTTGGAATAAGCCATGAATCGTGTATAGAAGTGTATAGAAGATTTTTTCATACAGTGATTTATAAATTACAGCTAGTAGTTTGCACAGGCCTGGCATTTTCCGCGGCTATGACCGTTAAAATATGTGTCTAATGTACAGCGGCAGGCTTGTCATGGTAGGACCCTTTTAAAATACGAAACTTTCCTAGGCGACCCCTTCGCAATTTCCTATCCTGAATGGCTGGTGGTCTGTCAGGTATATGGCATGGGAATCACGCGATCGCGTGTATGCACTCATCTCGTGAGTGCGAAGACAAGGAACGAGACACTGATCAAGCTTTTGTATGTAGCCAAGAGCAGGGTGTACACATTGAAGCCAGTCATCTCGGTCTGAATATTTATTTTTTTCTGCATCCTGTGCTTTCCAATGCTGCCCTGAACATGCGATTGCTCAAGGCATCAAGGCAGACTCTTCAAGGCATGCGATTAAAATATAGAGTTCACTCAGTCGCCATCGTCGGTTGTCTATATGCTACGCGGGAAGCCTGTTAAGGCTTTAATTGAACTTATTTTGTACGTATCACTTCGGCGCACAGCCTTGGCAATATGCCTGGAGCTTTTGGTAACTGTATGAGGTCTAAACTCTTAATGCATTAAACGGCAGCTTTAGGACTTGCGTACACCCCTAACCGCGTACCCTATTCGAGATGTGAAGAAAGAGGTTCGCCCTAAATGTACTATCGGCTCCGCTGCCGATATTTCAATATATGCGAGGAAATGCGTTGCTACAATAATTCGAATTTATTTACCGTGTTTGCTCAATTCTATGCACCCCCTTTTTTCCACGATTGCGATTCCCAAAGTGAGGGGGGTGCTTAGATTCCAAGAACCTAAATTAACCCCCCACGCCCCTTCTTGTACTATTTTTCGCTCCCGTATCTCGACGAGACGGGCGCAAGGAGTACTGCTTTATTCGCAAACATTCAAAAGAAAATCAGGGACAGACAGTAAACACACCGCTTACATCTGATACTCAGCCACCCTCACTACCATTCGAGTTCGTTGTGCCGCTTGGGCCACTGCTCTCAGTATCCCCCAGCAGTTCAGTTCAGTCTTCAGTCCCGCTGAAGTGGTTTCTAATTGGAAACTTCATAACTTCCTCCCCAACAACTTCATCTAGGGCCCGCTTACATGCGTCTGAAATCTACCTTACGATGGTTGCTTAGGAAAGGGGGTGCTTAGACTCGCATGCAAAGATTTTTTTTTTCTAATTCAATTTTTTTCGCGAAAGTAAGAAAGGATGCTTAGAATGAGGGGGTGTTTGGAATCGCGAAAATACGGCATTTATTGGGACTAGCCCGTAGGAGAGGAGGAGGAATAACATTTATTTTCTAAGGGAAAGGGGGGGGGGAAAAGAGAGTGGGTGGTGGCCTCAGTCCAGGCCGCCTTCAGGCTACCCAGCAGCCCTCGCCCGGGAGATCAGCTTCCAGCTCGAGGATCAGGAGCCCGTATGAGTTTTTTTTTTTTTTTTCATGCACAAGCGCTTTTCAATTAGGGTTTCGAAAAGGACCCGTATTTGCTTTAATTAGGGATTGTTAAAACAACGTGTAAAGCGGAAAAAATTTAGACGCGGAATGACAAAAAAAAAATGGCGCGAGCGCTCGCTCGGCGGTATCGTTCTTTTGAGTTCTTAGTTTTCGTTGCTGGCCTAAAATTTCGCGCATGAAAAGCTTGTGCTGTGGAGTACCAACTCCCTCATAACTTCGCACTGATTGCTGCAGGCCTGATCGGAGACCCGTGTGAGTAGTTGCCTCACACAAAAAAAAGCTGTGATGGGTTGAGATCCGACAAATGCCTTCCAGTATTTTAGGGGCGAAGCTTCTTAGGGACTCGGGCTGTCGACGTCTCATGTCACCATCGTCTGATGTCGTCACGGTAAACCAAGTTGTCAAACGATGGCAAAAAAACAAAAAAAACAAGCGTATAAGATAAAACCGGTTCAAAATAAACTAACATGACAAACGAATTTAAAATACAGGAATAATCAGGATTTAATTGCCATAATGCCAGAAATTTGTTAAATTCCGTTTCGAAATTCATTTCAAACGCCAGTTTTTCTCCTGTAAAGCATACTTCTTAGCATGGTGCGGCGTGTGGCACAAAGACAACTAACGACCAGTCTGTCTTAATTGCTTTAATCCGGTCCGACGCATAAGAGGGCTCCACCGACTCAACCAGTGCGATTGCTCCTTCCGCCGGCGTTTCTCCGGCGCCCAATTAGCGCGCGCCGTGTGGCAACCGAGAGACTTACAATCGTTGAATACACTTATACACTGCAGGCTTCGCCCCTCCCCAGATTTTGCGTTAGTGGAGATGGCCCGGGATTTTTCTTGATCCTCTAGGCTTGCCGGTAGCGCCATGGCTCACCGGTCATATCACAAAGGCGCCATCTTTTCTTAGGTATGAAATTTTCTTACAGCTGTCATTACCAGGGATTGTGAGCTCTGACCCCAGCGCATGTCAGGGGTGAATCCTTACAGCTACGATACGAGCCTGTCTTATTTTCGTGGCATTTGTTGCTCAGCGATGTAATTATACACGTACCCGCATTATTCAGAAATCAAAAATCCCCTTAAGGTATCTGTGACTTTGATACCTTTAAGGAAGTGGGTATCATTGAATATGGAATGAGGGATACGCTCCTTCCATTGCTGAGGCGCGACTGCATAGCGTTCAAAGAAAGGGCTTTTGGCTGTTAAAAAGTCCAGAAGGGGAAATATTAATGCGCATCTGTTAATTGATTGATTGATTGATTGATTGATTGATTGATTGATTGATTGATTGATTGATTGATTGATTGATTGATTGATTGATTGATTGATTGATTGATTGATTGATTGATTGATTGATTGATTAAACATTATTCAAGAAGGTAAGCGCGATGTTAGGGCACCCGCCTGGTGAGAGGCGTCCTCAGTCCAGGATGCCTTGGAGGTGGCCTGCTCGCGCTGCACTCTACCAACATGCGCTGGGTAGAGGGGTGGGTCGGAGCTGACCAGCAGCTCCACCCACTGCTGTGTGGTAATGTTGCGGAGTGGTGGTAGGGTATGGGTGTTGGAGCATTGTACGGTGATGTGGTAAAGAGTTCCCATGATTGGACAAAACTGACATGTGGGTGGGTATACAGGGAAGCGTGGTAGAGCATATTGTGGAGAATGGTGTTTGCAGCTTGCGTAGCGTAACTGCGTCGGTCCTGTAGAGAGTAGGGGGAGGAGGTGGATATTTACATTGTTGCAGCTTATAGTGGATGATGATATGGGCGTATGTGAGGAGAGGAGTATACGGGGTTGGGGGTGGGGCGAAGGATAGGGGCCACTAGGGCAGTCGGTAGTTGCCCGGGGTGCATGTTCGCGGGCCCCTGTATGAGCCGCTTCGTTGCCTTCTAATCCCTTGTGGCCTGGAGTGCATACGATGTGTGCGAGGGGCAGATGGAGATTCCGGCGTAAAACGTGTAGGGTTTGATGGGAGATAGGGCCAGTGAGGTAGTTGAGGCAGGCTGATGGGAAATCTGTGAGGATCGTCATGTATTCTTGTGTGGTTTGTAAAGCGAGGGCGGTGGCCACGTTTTCTCCTGTGTTGGGTTGTGCGCTGTGATATGTAACGGCGGTGATTTCTCGTCGATGGTGGTTGGTGACGCTGGCGAGGCGTCTATGTATTGAGTGATGGTTTGTTGTACGTATGCACTCGAGTGGTTACGAGGTCGGGCTTGACGGAGGACTGTGTTCTACTCTGGATGCGTATTGCGTGGTATGGGGGGAATGCGCAATTACTGGCCGATTTCGAGAGGGATTCGTTCCTTTTGGTCATGGCGAGCTTGACCCGAATAGCCTAGTGTGATGAGTATACGTTCCGGCCAAGTAGGTGTGAGGGTGAGCCAATGTAATTGTGTTGTATTGTGGGCTTCTACAAGGAATTACTCCATCCAATTGCGCCTGCACATATCTGTTAGATTTTTTTCCTATTGCGTGTTTCCGTCCACGGGGGATTGACCAAGAACGGGTAAAAGCGGCTCGCGGTGGGCTATGGATGCCGGCTGAAGACAGACCTGCACGCGTAAGCATCGGCGTTGTCGTCGTCGCAGCTGAATAACCTCGGCCGTCGCGCGCGTGCTCCGCCTCTCTCGGCTGCCGCATTTCTTGAGTGCGTGTCTCGAAGATACGTCTTCGAGAACGCGTGCTCTAAATTGCCGGCTCAGTGACTGCTTCCTATAGCTTCTTGCCGCTGGCAAAGGTGGACACGCCTTCAACCAACCGCTGCTTGCTCGTTGGCTCATTCACTTGCTTACTCGCTTCCTTGTTTGCTGGTGTGCTCATTGAGTTGGTTCATAGCCCCATCACATGCAACGACGTCCTCAAGGTCAACTAATAATACTTATGTTTTTCTTTTGGGCACCCACAACCCCGATCCTGCTGGCGCTCTACTTCACCCGCTTTTCGCATTGCCGTACTGTCACTTTGTGCATTGCAGCCCCAAAGCAGCATCGGCCCCGAACCGCCATCATTTCTTGCACTGTCGATCGACCTTCTAGAGCAGCGTAGTTGTGACGAAGCACCGACTGATAGCGTCGCTTGGTGCGCCTCCATGTGATTATGTAAAAAATACAATTTCAAAAACTCGCCGTCTTCTGGAAGTGTATTACGCCGTGAAAAGTGAATTAACCTAGCACTAGAGGGAAACAAAAGCCGAATTTGTCGTATATGAAATCATAGATTCCTAGCGCTAGGCGAAAGGTTTTCTCTTGATACGGTCGTTCGTACGCGAGTATACGTACAGTCACGGGCAAAATAAATGCCATCATGAAAATAGGAGCCAGAACACGCAAAATAGAAATACTGTACGTGGAGGTCAAACAGTGTCGCTCTATTGGTATATTTGGAAAGCCACGTTCCCAACTTTGTTTTTGTAACTAAGCCACGTGTCATTTTGACTTGCGTGGAAAGAAATCGCTATTTGTACGTTTTGATTCATATTTTTGGGTTCGCGTTTCATCTGTCTATGACTGTACGTATGTATGCACAGTCAGCAAAACGCTTGTCTATAACACTCCAGCGGCCTGCTCCGGACTACACGGGTGAGATCAGCTGATAGCGCCCGGTTTGAGTCATGTAGCATGTGAGTATGAGCGGCCAACCAACGCGATTGCCGTCTCTTTTCTCGCTTAGACCTACTCCGATCGGTACCTCTACTTTCGCCCTGACGAGCGCTGTCTGCGGTGTCGGGCCGAGAAACATCAGATAAGATAACCCGCCGCAGCGCTGGCTAGCTGCGCAAACTTAGCGTGCCTTTGGTGCGCATCATTGCGTAATCACCCTGCCAATCCTATGTGCTTATATCTCGCACACCATAGCCGAACGTCTGCGCAAGGCTTGGCTATTAATTTCTGAGTTCCGCTGGTGCACGCGATACACATGCAGCAAATTGGGAGGACAATGATGCAATGACTGGCTGCGCATCAGGGGTAATCCACCCGAAAAATCTGCGCAGCGCGCGCTGAGGCCGATTATCTCATCTTTTGTGTCGTAGGTTGGGCCGAGCATGCTCAGATGCTGCTGGTCTCAAACCAGGCGCTATCAGCAGATGCCGCCCGTGCAGTCCGGAGCCGTCCGCTCGAGTGTTATAGACAAGCGTTTTGCCGACTGTACGTACGCACGTCCTGGCATTTCCATCGTCATTGTAATCGGAATCACTACCAGCTTCTCACTAACCGGGAAACGACCGGCCGCTCTTCGCCAACGCGAGGAATCATGAGGGAGATCCCGATCTACCTTTTCCCCCTCCTCATGAGGGTGAGGAGTAGGAAAAGGTAGATCGGGATCGACCTACTGCCTACTCATCCTAACTCACTCGTGGATGAGCAGGCAGGAGGGTGACAGGCCGTTACCTCCCTTGAAGGGCGGGGTTCCCGTCCTCGAGAGGGCCCATCCCTTGCTTCTTACATTGGTCAGGAGCCGGTTCAGGAGGAGAGCGTGTGCTTGCTTGAAATTATATATAGCCTCCGGCATACTCTATCATATTAACAAGCCCTTTGAAAGCGGAAGTAACCCTGATTTTTCTTTCTTTCTTTTTCTTTCTTTCTTTTTTTTTTTTTGCGGGTGGACTTTGCAAGTTGGGCAATAGTTCTGCGGGGCACTTCCAGAAGAGCATGCAACGACGCCGTGCTCTGTTGAACGGGCATCATGCCAGCTCCCGAGCAGTGAGGCCTTGCAAAATAACCCCGTTCAAGCTCGGCTAGACAATCGCGAAGAATCCGGATTCTAGTTCCCACGAAAGCGATATAATACGGGTTCGACCACGACCAGGCCTATTTCTGGGAACTATCGGGCAGTTCCGCAATGCACAGAGCGCGCGTCGCGGAAGCCGCATGTGCAAGTGAGACGGCCCAAAAGACGCACCCCGTAGGCGCAATCTTCCACTCCCATCACCCCACACGCCCGCATCCCACTCCGGAATTATTTATGCCTTTGTCGGTCTCCACTAAGGTTCCGATATCGGCGCTCACGTTGCTGTTCCTCATCGTATGCTCAGAGGGCACTAACATAGGGAAAGATAATTTGAGGAAACTTGCCGAGCAGTTGTGTGGCATTCGTGAAACGTTCGAAAATCGAAGCGCTAATCGCCTATCTCTTCCCCAACAATTGGTTTTCGCCCCAATGAAGGCAAGTCAGACAGGTTTCGACAGGAGTAGTCTTTAGCTCAATGAGTAGTGCATGCCTAAACTACACGAGTTACTGCAATCCAATGGAATGCCGTCTAAGCTAGTTCATTATTAACTCGATAGCTTTATTGGGCTCATTTTTGGACTTTTCCGCAGCTTTTATCCGCCCACTATCAGCCGTGCTCATGAAACATCCGCGGAAATACGTAATCGCTGCAAACCGGAAGCTAATACTCAGGCAGGCAGATGCGACGGCTCGTCTGAATCTGTAATACGCTGAAATGCGGAAAGAAGGATCATGACAGTAGTGCCGAGACGACAGAAAAGATACGTGAATTCATCAGGTGCCGCGCCTGCGTAGTGAAGTTCGTTCTACATTCTGTCGGTAGTAAATTGATTGATTCGATTGTAGGGTTTAACGCGCCGACGCAACGCAGGCGATGAGGCGCGCCGCAGTGGAGGGCTTCCGATTAATTTTGACCCCCTGGGGATCATTAACGTGCGTCGAAATATCGTGCACACGGGCGTTCTTGCTTTTCGCCTCCATCAGGAAAGCGGTCGCCACGGCCGGGAATCGAACCCGCCTCCTCGTACTCAGCAGCGCAACGCCTTAGCCACTGAGCCACCGCGGCGGGTGGCAGTATAGTGCTCGGCTGACCGTCGCTATAGCTGTGCCCGCAACCGACTTTATCACCCCAAAGCGGCTGTGCCATCGTAACTAATCCCTGCAGCAACATTGTGTTACATAACGAAAACAGAAGGAAAGATTATCGCCAGTGTCTTAAAAACAAAGGAGGTTGTAGACTGAGCAGAAACAAACTAAAATGTCGTCTAGTAAGGCATAAACCCAGAATATAGCGCTTAGATACGCTAGTTCTTAATTTGATTTTCGAATTTTCGGTGACTCTGTCACCGCTGCAACGTGTGTGGGGAAAAGGCGCGATGGCACCACTCTACCAAGATAAAAAAAAAGCCACCCCCAAATATTTAGGGAGGCCATCCCAGAGAACACATCTGCAAGAATCCTCGTCATGGCCCTTCTAAGAAGTGGCAGAGACGTTCTCCGAAACATTTAAATACAGAAAAATCTTAAACGGATTAGGCCATACTGTGAAGAGCCTAACCAGGGAAATAGCAAGAGTTTAAGAGGAAACGACAAGACTTGCTCCGTGGATAAGACTTATGCAAGCGCTGATTATGAGCCGGATACTGTAACTGACCAACATCAAGCAGCCGCAACCTTTCACACCCAAATCTTAAGCCACGCAAGCGTAGCCGGCGTCTGTCGTTACTGTTCCACGGCAATTTAATACTGTTGAGTTCTGACTCTCTTGGCTGACCTTCAGGGCTTGGAAAGCAGAAATCGTAAACGCAGCAACTCCGTTCCTAAACGCTCCGTCGGCGTCGAAGCAACGCTACCGCGTCGTACATCTGAAGACCTAAACGTACATGTCACTGCAACTTTTTTCACCCAATTTGATAGAATCGCGTTCCATCCAATTCAATATCATCCCGTCCAACTTATCGCCTTCCAGCGTTTCGGCGTGTCTGGCGTCAAGGTTACTGGCCAGTTTATACGCGTTGAGGTTTTCGATCGGCGGTGCGCACATGTGCAAGCTGGTGCATGTTTCACTTTAAAAATCGTTCGCAGCCAGAGACTAATCCTATTCCTTCGTGTCCACCCATGTCGCACTGAGAATAAGTTACGACTTTTCGAAACTGCTCGATGCCCACGCTGTGTTGCGAGACTTTTGCTACTAAGACCCAGGCCACGAGCCGCGCGCCGTATGATTTTATACTAACGTGTATTATACGCGAATGCAAATTAAGGACATCAATAGCTCCTGGACTGTATCACTCCGCCGAAGCGACTTAGCCTAATGTCAACACGCGCGCACATTTTGAAAGGCAATGGCGCCTAATGCTTGATGTCGTCTACTTTTTCTAACCTGGTCCGTATGTCGTCGCTGCAGTAGTTTATAAGCAGATTAAGTCCGAAAAATTACGGGAACGACACGTGTCACGTTCGAAATACCCTCGGTAACGCTCTCTTTGCGCCCCGCGGAGGAACATCCGGCTGCGGTGATGACTCACAGGGGCAACTTTGTTCCCGGGTATAGAGGGAAAGCTGAAGCTCAAGTGCCGTGCCGTCATGGGGGCCTCCATAACAACTGACAGTGTTCCATTCTTTTCTTGGCTTGTAACGTGGCTTGTTACCGCTCCTTACGACAAAAGCAACGACGGGGTGACATGGTTCGTTGTACATGAAGTTTTGAGTGAGTGAGGTGAGTGAGTGAGTGAGTGAGTGAGTGAGTGAGTGAGTGAGTGAGTGAGTGAGTGAGTGAGTGAGTGAGTGAGTGAGTGAGTGAGTGAGTGAGTGAGTGAGTGAGTGAGTGAGTGAGTGAGTGAGTGAGTGAGTGAGTGAGTGAGTGAGTGAGTGAGTGAGTGAGTAAACTTTATTTTGACGAGCTTCAGGAGCTGATGATTGGGCACCCGCCCGGTGGAGGGCCTCCTCTAGTCCCGGAAGCCCTGCCTCACGCTGGCTTTCATGAGCTACACCACGATATTTGATGAAAGAACTTTAAATGTTCAAATGATGGGGTTTGACGAGCCTGGCATATGAGGCGCCCATTAGAGGAGGGCTCCCCATTGAATTTGGCCACCTATAGGATCTGTAACATGCGTCGAAATTTCGACACACGGGCGTTCTCGCTGTTCGAAGCACAACTTTAATAGGTCTTTTGACAACGATAATTACAGTTCTTGTCCCCGCAGGCAACTTTTAAGCTTGTTCGCGAGAAATGCCAAGTCACAATGTGACTTTACCCAGCGATCCAGTACGCCACGATTGTGTAAGCCCGGCTCGCGTAGACAGCAACGCCAGATTTCTCTCTAGTACATAAAACTGCATGCTGGGATCCTAATGGAGTTCAAATCGTTTTGAAGTGCAGCGGCACACGAATGTAACTTTAGTGCGAAAGGAATGCTAAAGCGAGGCCCCAGCAATTTCTGATGCTGAAATCGGTGACGTCATCACCTACTACTTCTTGCATCTCTGTTGGTAACCGACATTTCCCTGTCCTTGACGTGATACCGTAAAGCAGCGTTAGATAATTAGACCATCAAAGGCCACAACCCCAAGGACATTGCAAATCATTTCTCAAAAAACGTTGTCTATGGGCGGGGGCGCTGACGTACACCCTTTGTCAAAATTTTCCAGCACAATCCTAATCCTTCTCGACCACAAAGAGTTCAAAGAATAAGAATTACCTTTAAATATAACAAAACTATTTTGCGACAGCAAGAAAGAAAGGTGTTTTCTCTAGCTTTTCAGCATAAGACGTTTCAGCCTCGCTCGGGACGTAATTGTACATTGAATGTTCTACGGACTGCGCATTTCCGGCTTCGAATACAAAATTTTGACAAAGACTACATACTTAAGCGGATTCAGCAGTACTCGAAACAATTTAGAAATCGTATCTCATCGATTTTTATCCCCAATATTTGGTTCTAATGTTATCCCTGAAGCCACTTTAGGCGGCCGCTCCTTCATTCCAGTCTATAGAAGAATCCTTGTTCCAGCTTAAGCTGTCCATTACTGTATGTCATACGTAAACATCGGTAAGCTGTTAATGGCGCCAATTATGTAATTGCGGCATAAAATAAGCATATATTGACGAATAATGTCGGCCATGGGGGCCTGCATCCAACACAGAAACTAAAGGATGAGAATTCGTCGATAACTCTCATCGTAGCCAATTCCGCGATGCAAGGAGAGGCGAAATCGTTGAAACAACATTAAGAACCGCCCAGGGCAGCCAATACCTTCAAAACAACTTCCGACATTTTTGTAAGAAATTGCGACAATAATTCGCCTCGGCGATATTCAAATTTTGCACAAATGACGCCCGTTATATTTCCCATTACCACCGCGTCCCTACATCTGGCTCTGAAAGCAAAGAATCGCAGCATGCTGGTAGGAAACTTTGTAGCCTTGTAACTCTGAAATGCGTTATTGGGACTTTTTCCTCCTTGCGTTTTGCACTGAAAAAAAAAAATCGTTGTCGCGCAGGGAATACCTAGAGGGAAATAGGCTCCCCGCTAAAAATCGCGTTTCCGGTCACGGACTGCACAAAGCGAAGCCTGCCCGTGTGGAATGAACGAGTGCTATCCTGCCATGCGGTGAATCCACAGTGCTTCCTCTCAATTACCGTGCCCAGGTCTCTTCCTGCGCGGCGCTATGAACACGCACTTTTTATGATCTGAGTTTTTGTGAAATTCGTTTCTGTCTCGCAACAAGCACAAAGAAGAGAGTGACGAGATAGAGATAGAGATAGAGATATAGAGATAGAGATAGAGAGATAGAGAGAGAGAGAGAGAGAGAGAGAGAGAGAGAGAGAGAGAGAGAGAGAGAGAGAGAGAGAGAGAGAGAGAGAGAGAGAGAGAGAGAGAGAGAGAGAGAGAGAGAGAGAGAGAGAGAGAGTCCGCTTTTAAATTACCTTCCGAATCACTTCACGCGTTTTCGTTGTGCGCACGTGTGTGCGCAGGCGCCTCAGTGGGTGTCATTCATTGCCGCCCATCTTCGTTGTATAAGCACTGCGTGGACAACTAGACCCTGTTTTTCAAAACACGCTCTTGCTGTATATCTTGGCAGGAATGAAGACGTCGTTGCGAAGGGGGAGGCAACAAGCGCCCAAAGAAAGCCAGAGAGATAAGAAAGTTCTTCACTCCTTTCGGTGATGGGTGGTTGCCCCTTTTGGCGCTCCTCTAAATGAAGCGGATATTTGCATGAGGCGGCAAGAGATTTTCAGTATTCAACGATGAGGCAACCGAAATCCTTATTCAGGTATAGGGGGCTCGATACGAGAGTGGCGTGGTTGCCATAGCGCGCTTTAAATTCGCTGAAAAAAATTACAACTTAGAAGCTTAGCTCGTGCTTAGGCGCTTGAGAGCAAAGGAATGGACTTTTTGAACAAGGCTCTCGAGTTTGATGCATAAATTTGGCGCTTCAAGCTAGTCCGGCACTTTCTGAGAAGATGGAATATTTTTAATAGGAGAACCGCAGTAACCCAGCGAATTATTTATTCACCTAGATAACAGGGGGCTTAGAAGAGGTCAATTATACTTATTAATAGTATGAAAGAAAAGTTCTGGGATCCCCATACGTGATATGTGAATGGACAATAACTGTATTTATAATGATGACACGAAACGTGGCAGTGCACAAGCCACAGATTCGTTGCACGCGCTTTGACGGGATTTTACTCTCTTCAGTAAAAAAAAAAAGAAAACACGGATGGTTGCCTGCAGATTTCCACATTTGAATGTCCAGTAGTCAAAGAAAAAAACTTTAGTGGTTCCAAAGCATCTTTTGAACATGAAAAACTCGCGAAATCGTGACAGTGGGAAACCCCAATAGCGCTAGAATTTTTATACTCTGTAAAATGAGGTGTAAATCGCTGTATATAACTAATACCATCCCACCCTACACAAAACAAAGGAAAACACCCTTAACTGTATTTGGTCATTTACAACACTGCTACACCCTAGCAAAAACACAAGAGTACACCCTTTTAAAGAGTGTTGTATTGTTAACTGCACTCCTGCAAAGGATGTTTTTCTTTGTTTTTGATGGGGAAAAAGGTGTTAGTTGTAGGCAAAAAGGGTGTAAATCAATTTATAGTGTAATCCCTTTTCTGTGTCGTTTTTTGAATTCCCGCCATCGTTCCCGCCCATTCTTATCACCACCCTGTTTATATATGCGGATATCTGCTATTGGTCAGCTTTTTTTTTTTTTTTCGCGTGCTTCGTGGAGAGCGAAATCGTCGTCGACTGCTCCCTGTTAGCCTGTTACGTCGACATTGGTTGTTGTTTAGAAATGTGCGCATCCTACTGGATGCGTAGGCGCTGTCGTATTCGTCTATGCACACCTTTTTCTTTTTTTAAGATATCTTGTCTTACGCCATGCCACAAGACGCGTACGCAGCTTGTGAAAAGGCATGCGTGAAGTGCTTGTGCGCGCGGCTCTAGCCAAATAGCCGTTTCACACAGTCCAAACCTCTTCTCACGTACAGTACGCCACATGCAGACAGTCGGGGCAGACTGACATACGGAGAGGGGCGACATTATGCGCGGGTTCTGGTACTCCTTTCCGTCTTTGTGTCCGTAGTCACCAAAACTTCCCTAAAAGAGGAAATAGGACGTCACACAAAGAAATTAGGTCATGATGGGTGGGAATAATAATTGGAAGTTTCGTTTTCTGACTGTGGTTGCGCACCAGACGTGTATGTACACTGTCTTGAGGATAGGGATGTATCCCAGCAGAATTACGACCCTCGCAAACTGTTTGCAACGTAGGCACTGCAGGCACACGCGCAGCTGCATCCCACAAATTGATTTACACCCTCTCTTTTTCTTCTCATATTAGGCTCATCACCCGGCGAGCGCTCCGAAGTCTTGGAAATGTGTGTCGGATTACAAAGGAATTCTCTTCTCCAGATCCATTTCTAATGCTATACAATGCAATATGTATCCCCCAGTTAGAATATGCTTCTGTTGCCTGGAACGGCATCTCCAAATCTAGTAGTGAATTAATAGAACGTGTGCAGAAGAAGTTTTTATCCATATTTAAGCACCGTCATCACAATCACAGTTTTCATCCTGATTCTGACTTACCCATAGTTCCTTCCATCCCTTCGTTGACCTGCAGACGTATGCGTGCAGACCTTACATTTCTTCACAAACTTGTTCATGGTGACCTTTCTTGCGCGGACCTGCTTAACTGTTTAGAGTTTAGTGTTCCACAGAGGCCCACCAGGTCGCATCGCCCTTTCTTGACCGCTGCGCGCAACTCCAATCATTCTCCTGTGCGCAGAATACAGAATTGCTACAACCGCTTATCTGAACGCCTTGACATCTTTCAAAGCTCCTTTACAATTTACCGTACTGCGCTGTTGAACACAGTATGTTAAACATCTATGATATCTCTGTCGTTCGTTTTTCTTTTTTTTATTGCTGAAATTTGGTTTCTCTGCAGTCCTGTTTAACCAATATAGTTGCCTGTTTTTGAAACTGTTTACTTATCATGCTTGTCTTATCATTTGTCTCTATACTCTTGTCATTGTTTTTGTCGTCTTACTGTCAAACTTTGTTCTCTGCTTGTTGTGTACTCATTACAATAAGCTGAGCCACAAAGGCATCTTCTTTTTTCTTTTTTACCTGTACCCAGGCTCCGCCTGTGCTTTATTTTTGTAATTTTCGCTACTTCAATATGTGTGTGTCTTGTCGCTTGTTTGTTTCTTGCAATATGTTTCTTGTATTTTGTTTTCATGTAACTATCCGTGCGCCAGCACTCAGGCCTCTGGCTGTTCCTGGGCACGTAAATAAACATGATTGATTGATTGATTGATTGATTATTATTATTATTATTATTATTATTATTATTATTATTATTATGACCGTTTGCCGGCAAATGGGGATATTTCGCTGGCGTGCCCTCGACACTTGTTCAAGCTGTGTCCTCACAGCGGCGCCCGGGGCGAACTCTTGGAAGAATGCGCCGGTCCAGTCGGGCATACAGCCGCGCGAAATTGCCATCACGGGATTCGCCGCTCACCGAAGCGTGCAGCCGCCCTTGGGCCCTGGTGCTAACACTGTCTGCGCTTTCGTAGAGCGCGCACACGTACGCTCTGGCGGGACCGACGAGCCGCAATGCGTGGCTTGTCTCGCTGCCGCGAAACACGTAAATAAACAAGGTCCATCGACGGAGACGTTCGATCCAGTTATAAGAGACGGATCGTCACTTCTGGTGTATATGGTGTTCCTAGGCGGTTTTCTCTTTTTAGCGCTGCACTGACTCGTCCATGGGACGCGTCCGCACGGCTTGGTCGAATAATGAGCCATCCTATTTGATCGAACTGAAAGGTTGGGTGGTGCGCAGCGTGAAGACAACCAAGACCGAAAGGAATGCTTCGGTCAAGGTTATCTTCACCTAGACCGAAAGAGACGGAGGGAGAGAAGAGAATGGGAGAGAGCATTGTCCTTCAGTGGACACAAGATGGGGTGATGGAGATGATCATTGTAACGACGGCGACAACAATCATGATGATTATGACAAAGAGGGGGGGGGGCATAATCGAGATTAACGTCATGCCCGTAGTACACACTAAACTTTTTTACACCCTTTTGGGCCGAAAAGGGTGTAAAAATCTTGTCCCATGGCTAACACCCTTAAAAGGTGTTTTGGCAAAAAAAGGGTGTATGGATGAAAAAAAGGGTGTTGAGCTCAACACCCTTAAAAAAGAGTGTTGCGGACGTTCAACACCCTAAAAAAAGGGTGTGGAGTCTCACACCCTTTTTTTGAGGTGATGGCATGCGCAGAGGCAATGTCAAACGGCGGAGCGCGCAGCATTTAACACAAACAGCCAATACGTACAAGTTACAGTTTGAACACGGGATGCAAGCGGTACAAGGAGTGCATACTTCCTTAGCAATACATGTGCTGTTCTTGGTTTTATACCCAGCAGAGGAAAGCCCCCAGATGGAGTCGGTGGGCTTGTCGCAAAAAACTGATATTTTAGCGCTAATTTTGGAAGTATGGATTTTACTACGAGAATATACAAATTAACACGTGGATTTGCAAAAACTTTTTAATTACGCGGTAGTTTTTCTGATCCGTAACTTAAAGAATTTTATTAAATATCATACAAATCTTCCCTGCCACCTCAACACCCTTCAAAAAGGGTGTTCATTATTTCAACACCCTTTTTCCCAGGAGGGTGTAAAGCTACAAATTAGGGTGTTCGAAACTAAGAAACAGGGCGTAAAGAAAAAAAGGGTGTGAGAAAAGACCGCCAACGAAGAAAAAATTTCCCCGCATTTCCCCGAGGGGAAGAATGTGAAAGTGCGAATGCAGGAGTTGAATTTGCGCGGTTCGGTAATGTTCGCGAAAGAGAGATCACACGCACACACACAACTACAAAGAAAGAAAGATGCATTTATTCACAGACACCTATTTGTGTTGTCGTTGTACTTGATTGCTAGAGCGGATCTCAGCTTTGAAATTTCGTGTCAGTACTTCTTTAAGCGGGTGCATTAGCCCTTCTCACGCCCGATTCCTGGCCAATCCCCCACGTGGGTATGTGCCATGCACAGACACCTATTTGTGTTGTCGTTGTACTTGATTGCTAGAGCGGATCTCAGCTTTGAAATTTCGTGTCAGTACTCCTTTAAGCGGGTGCATTAGCCCTTCTCACGCCCGATTCCTGGCCAATCCCCCACGTGGGTATGTGCCATGTCAGCGGCCAGGCAGCGCGCGCCCATCTCCCCCCGTTGCCAAGGAAGACGAGGAGCGCGCGCACCCGCAGCTGTTGCTATGTGGACGGACGGCGGTCACCGGAATTCAGGGTCGCTTATAAAGTGCATTCGCACTTAAAAAGGTGGAGAGACCTCCAATTTTGGAGGCATTTTGTACCTGTTTACACAGGTGGACTGAACATTCTCTACAAGCGGGCGGGGGGGGGATTGTGCCTCACGATGTTTACAGCAATATGAATTGGCATAATTTATTACCAGTGAAGCTCTTTAAGCTTCAGGAGGGAGTTTCGGCAGCATTAGCAAAAACATACAAAGAAAAAACTGGGGCGCCTGTAAAGGGTGCACCACCGCAGATAGGGTATTATGACAGTGAAGTCGGCTTTCGAGCTTGTTAGAGTGTGAGCACAAGGGGCGTATGCGTATCCGCACCTCTTACTGTACCATTTCAAAGGTACTAGTATTTTTTGGATTCTAAAAGGTAAAAAAATTTGGGCAGCTTGCAACAGTGGTGCAAGACTGGAGAAACCGCAACGCTGGGGGCCGACCTACCTTGTTTCCCTCTTGGATCTCCTGGAAATGGGGAGGGGGGGGGGAGGCGGGCACACTGGAACAGCCTTGTAAAATCTGGTTAAATTTGGCCTCATCCCTGAGCGGTCATCCTGGCTTAGCAAGAACATTGTAAACCTTAGCAAACATAACAAAACCTAGCAACACCGGAAGAAACTAGGTCGACCCCCAGCTCCGCTGCTCTTTTTTTGCAACTGAACACCTATCTCACACCGTTTCAACAACCTACAGAAAGCCAAGCGTGTTGCAGTTCGTAAACATCCTTTTCGCCACACGACTACAGTCTTCTTAATTTTGAAGGTTCAAATTGGTGTCTCACGTGCCAAAGCTAAACTTGGGGCATGAGGTGCACCCAATAAGGAAACGAGCGATCATTGCGTAAGAGCAATTATTTTTTTTTGCGTTTGGAAATTTCTTGCG
This sequence comes from Haemaphysalis longicornis, assembly GCF_048455015.1. Classification (NCBI taxonomy): domain Eukaryota; kingdom Metazoa; phylum Arthropoda; class Arachnida; order Ixodida; family Ixodidae; genus Haemaphysalis; species Haemaphysalis longicornis. The sequence goes on along the minus strand of NW_027526203.1, from coordinate 453,403,019 downwards.
AGTAGAGTAGTATATGAGGGGATGTCTTCTTCTTTACAGTGCTATTATGCATCCAAGCATGGCCTTATTCAATGAACAGCTGAACACCTTTTCCACACCCTTTCAACACCCTAAGAAAAACCAAGGGTGTTGAAGTTGATCAACACCCTTATTTTTAAACAAAAAGGGCGTAGAGCTAGAAAAAGGGTGTTGAGACTCAAGAAAAAGGGTGTAAAGGCCTCCCAACACCCTTTTTCCACCTATGCTACGCCCTTTTTGGCTAAAAGGGTGTAAAAAAGTTTAATGTGTAGCAGGGGTAAATAAAGTCACATGTTGGCGCTATTCGAAGCGCAATATGAGTAAGTTTGGAGAAAAGAAGAGGAAAGCAGGTAGCTTCAAATCATTTATCGTGCGAGCCTTGCATCATCTCGAATAAAACGTTGATATGCGCACAGACGTACTGCTGCGCCGAACACCTCGCCGGGGCCCCTCGGCGATTGCACCACTGAGCGGAATGGCAGCAAGCAGCTGCTTTCAGCGATATTTTCTCTGCGCTCCCTGCGGTGTCGTCAACGAGAACCGTTTCCGAGCGGTTTTTTCCCGCCACCTTTGCAAGCGGCAGCCTTCCCGGGTTTCATTCGCGGGCTGTTACTTGCGCTCCACGATGCATTCCCTCAAGCACGATCTACCCGGCCATTGAGCCACGGGGCGCTCATCGACAATAAAATGGCTCGTATAAGCGCAATTTGAGCTCCACTCATGTGAGCCTCATCCTCCTTCTCAGAGCCAGTCGGCCGTTCTTCAATTGAAGGAAGACTTCCTCGGAAGAGCTTCAAACAACGAAGGTCTCCCTATCACGTAGCTGCTGATCACACGTTTCGTGTTCAAAAAGGCATGGGAGAGATAGATAGATATATATAGAATAGAATAGAATAGAATAGGATAGAATAGAATAGAATAGAACTTTATTGTCGTTACAGAATGGTACATCACCAGAATATAGTCAATACAGAAAGGGGTCCCAGAGTAATGAACTGTAGTGGGACCCCTTGTTATTGATAGCATACACAGAAATAGCTTAATTGCAGCTGCTAGCAGGAATGATACCTAATTTTTATAACGAGAGTACGCGTAAACAGAGAATTGTTAACATTGCATATTTTAGGAATAAACAAGGAACATATTGAACAAATAAAGCACATAGCATTCAAACAACTAACCCAGGAATATTTAAATAAAATAAAGCATCCTATAAATGGTACAATATTCAGTTCAGTCAATCCATATACATAGATAGCAGTTGTATAAATGCAATGCTTAGGTGTGTAAAAGATTTAAAAAAAACCACTACACTAGGCGAAATGTGAGTGCGCACGTCAAAAGTCTATGTGATGGTTCGTCAAAAATGATCAGAGGGAACGTTTAAATGTTGATGGACGTACTTGTGTTTTAACCGTATGAGGTAGCTCGTTCCATATTTTGATTGAAGTAAAAGCGAATGTCTGTTTACCGTAGTTCGTGCGTACCTTTGGAAGTAAAAAGTTATTTTGCAATGAAAAACGAGTTTGGTTAGTGTTTTCTAATTTAGTTCTGCCAATAATATAGAGAAGATCGGGTTCATTGAAAAGGCGAAAGGCAGTTGTGGCAACGTTAAATGCTATGGTGTCAGTAATCGGAAGAAGTTTAAGATCAAGAAAAAGGGGGGCAATGGGAGCATCAAAACGACTACAGGTGATTATACGCAGTACCCGGTTTTGAATTTGCTGTAATGGTGCTATGTGGGAGTTGTAAGTCAGACCCCATGACCCAATACAATAGTTTATGTGATTGTGAAAAAAAGCATAGTATAAGGTGATTAGAATCCGTTTCTCAAAGTAATGGCGCGCTTTTATTAGTACCCGAACACTATATGCAACTTTCTTCCTGATTAGGTTAATGTGTGCATGAAATTTCAGAAAACGGTCAAGTTCAATTCCTAAGAATGTGCATTCATCAGTCGGTATGATGGCGTGATTATTGATGTACACAGGGTTGAGATCGTCACGAGGCTTTGTGGGCGTGCTAAAAACCACAAATTTTGTCTTAGATGGATTAATTAACAACTGATTATTGTGACACCAGTAAGAAATGTTGGCGAGGTCATGGTTCAGCTGTGAAATACCACTGGAAAGTTTTTCTTGGGATGTGAAAATGGTGGTGTCGTCGGCGTACAAAATGCAGTCGGTTTCGGATTTCAGACAATTCGGCAGGTCGTTAATATAAATCAGAAATAATAAGGGGCCAAGAATGGATCCTTGGGGCACACCTTTGTTTACAGTTTTTGTGTCGGAGAGAACCCCTGATATGTTAACTGTTTGCGTACGATTATGTAAGTGATTGCGGAGAAGCTGTAGTGCGGGACCATTTATATCTAATTGATGCTAGTTTACAAAAAAGTATGTCGTGGTTAATACTGTCAAAGGCCTTAGTAAAGTCAATAAAAACGGACCCAACATATTTTCCTTTATCTATTTCGGTTTTAAATTTATCTGTTAATGCTGTTAGGGCAAGGTTAGTCGACAGACCACGGCGGAATCCGAATTGTCTTGGTGTCAAGAGGCGAAGTTTCTGGAGGTAGTTCGAAAGCCGCTGTTCGATTAGCTTTTCTACCACTTTGCTTAGGAATGGAAGAATCGAAA
>NW_027526203.1:453247570-453400262 GCF_048455015.1 Haemaphysalis longicornis | reverse complement strand
GGTGGACGGGAAGAGGAAGATTAAGTAAGCGGTAGTAAAGAAGAAGGGCAGAGGAATGGCAGGGAGGGGAGCTGGAGGAGCGGTAGTGTAAATATTGGGCTACCGTGCCTCATTTTTTTCTGCATGCTGTTAGGATAGTTGATGGTGAAGTACTCCAGTTGTCATAAATGAATGAATGCTCCCACCCACAGCATCGGCGTCGTCGGGAGCTCGAACCAGAAGGTCAAATCCCGCTGCTCCCCCCTTCGTCGTCTCGTAACCATTTAGATAATGAAGATTGTTCTCTCTCTCTCTCTCTCTCTCTCTCTCTCTCTCTCTCTCTCTCTCTCTCTCTCTCTCTCTCTCTCTCTCTCTCTCTCTCTCTCTCTCTCTCTCTCTCTCTCTCTCTCTCTCTCTCTCTGAATGAATGAATGAATGAATGAATGAATGAATGAATGAATGAATGAATAGGTGCTACAGGTTGACTACGACAGCGTGATGGACTGCCAGTACCACGCGAGACGTGTCGTCGCTAAGCTGCAAGAAGGGTGCTTCACTCGTCTCTCTCATAGAGGGCACCATTGCTCACTGTTGTAAATTAAAAGTAAACTGCCTTTCATTGCACACGTTATGCGAGAAATTGCTGGAATGAATTCAATCACAAATAAATATTGCATTTATATTAACAGCCCCTAAAACTAGTTAACTGGCTGGCATCACTCGTAAAAAATGTGACACGAAACAAGAAATAAATTTTCATAGCTATTTATTTTCCTCCGTTACGCATTTTGAATGTGGTGCAGTGATAACGTAAGCTTAAAAAAGAAGTTCACAAGATTCTGCGTGCATGTAGCTACCTGTGTCGCGCTTGCTTTAATTTTTTTTACATTTGTTTCCATTTATTACCTTTGTTCACCTCGCCCCGTATACGGTACTGCTCAGCAGCCACAGGCAGTTCCAATTGTTCTATGCATATTTCCACACCATGCTATATGCTTTTTTCATCCCCATCCCCGTGCTTATTCTTCATGAAGTTGGATTATTTACCATCGGAACATATGCGCCATTATCATTAAATTCTATAGGAACAGCCAACAACGTGAGCGACTGAACTTGACATCTAATGTCCGGAGGGCGTTGGTAAACTGATGGCACTCAAACTGGCACTCAGTGCTGCGAAGCAGTGATAGGACGAAGAGATAAAGAAATGAAAAGAAAATATCTAAGAAAACTGGGAGAGCGTTCGCGGGAACTGTAGTAGTTCGACGCACTGCACACTCGGTCAAGCCGAACGGTTTGTTCAGAGCAAACAGCGGGTCCTTGCCATCAGATCTGTCGTGTTAGGTGTCTACCTCTTCTACTTTTCTCGCTGTCTGCATCAACGCGTTGTCGCTGCTTCGATTGCGCCCGAAAGCGAAGTTGGGTCGTGTAGTAGAGCAGTTCGTGATTAACACTACCACGACAATGCGGGATTCTGGTTAGTGCCACGTAATAAGCATTCTTGGAACGTGAACAAATGCTACGCAACCCGCCAAACATGCAATGATGTCAGTTCCGGCACCGTCAAAAATCATGGCGCATGGAAGGTCAGCGGCGTATTCGGATCTGCAATTTGGCGTGCCACCGATTCTAACGTAAAGTTATACTTGCAACAGAGACACTTTTCTGTTGTTTTTACGCCCCATCTGCTGAGACACTCTGGCACTATTTCTTTCAATCTTGGGCACAATTTCTTTCAATATTCTGTATAATACAAAATAGGCTACACGTCGCAAAACCATCTTTGTTTTTATTTCTCTGCGGCTTCAAGCTGGCAAAAAGACCCTCATGCGATGCATGGTTATGGAAAACGTTTGAAGTGTGCGTCCAGCACCCTTCAAATGTTTCCTGGTTGCGTTTCTTGTGCCTGAAACGTCACTGTTGTGGCAGAACGCAATCTATTGAAGGCCGGTTTTTATTAACTAGCAACGCTTGCCCTGCAACCGTCCAGAAAGGTTCTCGTACAATCTAAAGTTCCCAATCCGGGCAGTCTGCACCCGGACGCATCCGAATATTTTTTTCCAAATCACAGCACTGATATACGCCTGTCTCTGTTAATGATGTTTCCTTACGTAAGCATCACGAAATCCCTATACCGCATTTCAATCACGTTTCTATTACACAGTATCAATCGCAGACATGTAAAGGCTCAGCCTAGGAAGAATTGAAAGTCGTTGCTACGGTATGGTGTTGCAACGCACAAGGAAGTGGGTTTAGTTGCCGAACGCAGAGGCTGCGCCTCTGATGGCACAAAGATTACTGTGTATGAGGTAACACGTAAACGACATTACGTTGTCTAAATAATTCAGCAGGCTACGAAGCACCACAACAGAGACCCCGTGTAGCTTCGACACGTTAAGCGCCGAATTTTGGTCCCTCTGTCCTAAAGCATCTTCCGCCTGCAGTTCCGCGACTTTGGGGTTAGTCAACTCCGATGCAAGCCACCGATACCACAGAATGTAAAGACTGGATCAACGCGTAAATCAACGCGTCGTGCCACTCGTATAATAAAGCTCCTTGTTGTTATGTTAGGTATCACTGCGTCGCAAAAGTAGCACCACGTATCTTCCGAGAAAAGTGCATTTCTTCAGTTTCGATGCAAGCCACCGATACCACAGAATGTAAAGACTGGATCAACGCGTAAATCAACGCGTCGTGCCACTCGTATAATAAAGCTCCTTGTTGTTATGTTAGGTATCACTGCGTCGCAAAAGTAGCACCACGTATCTTCCGAGAAAAGTGCATTTCTTCAGTTTCGATGCAAGCCACCGATACCACAGAATGTAAAGACTGGATCAACGCGTAAATCAACGCGTCGTGCCACTCGTATAATAAAGCTCCTTGTTGTTATGTTAGGTATCACTGCGTCGCAAAAGTAGCACCACGTATCTTCCGAGAAAAGTGCATTTCTTCAGTTTCTTTTTTGGGAAGGAGTAACGAGATTGTGGGTATGGAAGGTCACAGCACGCCTGCTGCTCACTGAAACGCACGCACATGCACGACGTTTTCGTATTACGCCCGACACTACCCGATGTTTGCCCTACGAAATACGTCTATGAGGATATTTAAAAGGATTGGTGGAAGGCTAACGTGAAAGGTGTCATGTCAGCCCCCGATAAACTTTCTAGACTATGCAGCCAAAGGTGCCCTGTGAGGAAAGGAAAAACCAAATGCCTCGTTAATCGCCAGAATCAGTACGTGCGTTGCGAGGTCTATAAGTTGCCCCTTACTTGTAAAAAAGCTTACGTCGTCCAGGCGGGGCCTTGCGTCAACACTCGCCTACGGGAACATTGTAACAAGGTACGGAAGGGCAACGATAGTGATTTGGGTAGACATCGCCAAAAGTGCGACTAGCGCGAGCCTATGTACGATACGTGCTCCGTCATATATCGAGACGCTGATCAGCGCACGCGGAAATGCAGCGGATAGGTGACTGTGTCAGTACAACGTCCGTATCTTTGAGTTCGAAAGAGCTGGACTTCTTGGAGATAAGAATTTATCACACATGCGTGCTTGACGGGTGCGTGGGGAATGTGCAGTGACGTGATAAACTTCGCAGTCATTTGAGCGCGTTGTTCTTCTCTTCTATTTATATGTCCCGTGGTTGTACGTAGCGCTGGTCCTTGTCTCCATCGTCCTGTGTTTTCTTTACTGCGCTTAACGGAGTTCTAATGGAGTACCAACTCGCTCGTGCCCACACGTTGTTAGCCTATAAGGTTCGCCTCGAAGATGTGCCACTGTTACATATGAAGCTTGGGAGTAACTATTAATAAAACCAAACACTTCACTGCTGTTAATCGTTTGACTATTACAAAATTCTGTATATTTCGGTGACGGCACGCGGACATATTCCTGCTAACAGAAAGTGAATTTTGCTGGCGCAGATTTGAGCCAAATTTCTGTATGCGATACCTCGGCGCAAATAATTAGACCCACTAGGGCCAAGCCGCTTCGAATGCCCGCTGTCGCGTTTCCCACTTCTATTTCATTTCCACTCACATCCCAGTACGGCTTCCCTGCATGGTTTGAGAGCAAAACATAGCTCATGCGCCTGCCGGCAGAGAGCTTTAATTTGTTGCACTACCGCGGTAGGCTCTTATGGTGAAAACACAAAGGGCATAAATTTCTGCCTCGCTCTTCATGCCCATATTATGCTGGTGTTTCTCATGGTTGAATACTCGCTAAGTAGCTTGTGGGCTCGAGTTGCACCGAATCTCATCACACGCCTTCGGCCTCAAACTCTTCAAGTCGACAACCGCGACCGAGATGATGCCACGTCCGTCTACGTTAGCCCTTCTTAGTATTTATTTATGCCGGCTCCGGTCGCAGACGAGCAATATTCTGCGGAAGCTGCCTTCATCACTCTTTTCGTTGCGAAGGCGTGCGGAAACTGACCGGCATGTGGCTCAAGGTTCGCCTATATCAAGGTTCACCTGTATCAAATGATCAATGTTCGCCTATAATGTTTCTTTTCGGCGGTTTACTTTCGTTCGTCTTCGACAAGTTCCTTGTGAAAATATGCATGAGCTACCAGCGAACCCACACGAGACATAGTATACGTGGCGGCGAGGGCAGGCGACCGTCTATTCCCGCAAACCACTGCAGATTTCCTTGGGGATCACTGTGCATGTCAGTTCGCGTGAGATGGGTGAAAAAGCGTTGCAGCGATGATAGCTTCGGCTGCGCTAAATCTCGAGGGGCGCTGCACGGAAGCGTCCGGTGCACACCGGTTACTTACCCCATGGTTCCGCTTCGCAGTATAATAAATCAATAATTTTTTTTCTCTCTTAACGTCATGTCCTACCTGCGAGAAGAGGGGGTGAAATGTTTAGGAGCGTCAGAATAAGATTCGCGGCCTTCCTTCGCCATCCTGTGCAGGCCTGTATATACAAATGGTCTAGTTCGTTTACAACACCCAGAGAGCGCCTTTCCAGTGCAATTCGTCCCCTTATACGCCTGCCGTAAGGAACATCGCCAAAGGAAGCAAAAAGTGGAGGAGTTTCCGGCAGCGCTCACGAAAAAAATAAAGGCAGAGAACCTTGCCGTACAACCACGCTCACACAAGAGTACGCCGTTGACCAGTGCCGGTGTTGCGTATGGGAAGAGGCTAAAACGTGGGTCCGAGAAGCCTATAGTGCCAGTAGCAACCGCCACGCGGCGTTGATGCTGGTCCACAATTAGGCCAGTTCCGCCGCTAATGGAACGCGAACCGGAGACCGCAGAGTGTCCAGATGGCTCTCCGCCAGCAACTCGGCAACGTCCGCCTTGGGCTGTGCTTTTAGCCGAAAGTGCAGCGAAACGGGATGGGGTCCTAACAAATAAATAAAAGAAATAGGAGCATGCTATTTATTGGTGGCGTCTTTTGATCAAACACATTGCTGAGTGTCGGGTGATTACTCAACTGAATGTGCTTTGAGAACAGTTGTATACACAGAATAAACTGTGCATACCTATCTGATATGCTGTTGCTATTCCGGTTGTCTTGTAAGGCGTCTAATGCCAAACAATCAACCAATCAATACAGTCAGTCAGTCAGTCAGTCAGTCAGTCAGTCAGTCAGTCCGTCGGCCGGTGAAACAAGCAAGTGAACGTTTATTAGCGTCCGCCGCAATACCGGATGAGTATTTGTATTGGCGCAGTGAAATAATATGCGCTGACGAAACACTTGTACCCTACTTTACACCCACGCACACAGAAGAAGGGGCCTAATGACCGGGCCTGTTATTTTATCTTATTTTTATTTTTATTTTTATTTTTTTTTTGGGGGGGGGGGGGGCTTATTTGCGTAGTACGAATTTATGCATTTGACCGAGTCGCCCTAGAAATGAAGGCACACTAAGTAAAGTGACGCAGGCCATTGCGCAAAAATATAGTGACGTAACCCACACGACAAAAAAAGTAAAAACGGACTGCAATTGAATTCACTCCTTTGGCTGTACTACAATAATATACGTAAGGAAGCAAAGTTCTCTGACGCAAAATTAGCGGGACAGCGCTGGTTTGCCTTGTTAACCCTCTATTCACACTGGCTGAAAAGGACGACGGCTTTGAGAGCGAGGGTTTGGCGTGGATAGGTGCCTTCTACGGAAACAGCGTCCAAGTTTATTCGACGACGTTACTAGGGGCAAGGCCCCCAAGGGGCTGGGGCTGCTGGCTTCTCCTGTGGTCTTGCGTCGTCGTAATCGTCGTCGTAAACGTCGTCTTATGCAGTCACGGTGCTAAAACACAGGGAAACTCGTTTAAGCCTCGCGCTAGAACGTAACGCGTACTAAAAAAACACCGGGACACTCGTCCGCGCCTCGGGCTGGAGCGCTTCGCAACGCGTACTAAAAGAACACCGAAACACTCGTTTACGCCTTGCGCTAGAGAGCTTCGTGCTCCAAAGACAAGAGACTTTTACAGCAAAGCTGTATACCGCTACGCACAACTGTTTCATCTCCGTTGTTAAATACGCCAAGGCGCCAAGAATGCACTTATACACTGCATGCTTCGCCCCTCCCCAGCTTTCGCGTTACTGGAGATGGACCGGGATTTTCGCGTCAATTCTAACCCCGGCCGAACACATTCACAGTGCTGTTTTAAAGCGCAGCTTGCGGCGTGTAAGCGGACTAGGCCAATCACTCCAAACATCTTCTGCACATAAAAGAAGGCCAGCCGGATTCTCGACAACATGCCTTGAAAGAACAGGAGACATGGCAAATAGTATATTTAACGAATATACAAGCAAAATTTAAGTATTTTCTCCAATAACCTCGTAATAAACCTTCTATCCAAGGGGGTTGTAAGAACTTCTGGAGTGGAGACGGCTGTCGAGAACTGACGCCGACGGCCGCCATCTTGCCTTGGGCAAAAAACTCACTCCGTCGCAGCAGCCGCACCGCATTGGTCGCGTTCTGCCGGCTCACTGCTGAAAGTCTTGCGGTGTTACACGCTCGCATGCGTGCATTTATGCCTCAGTTTGTCGTGAATATTCTTCGGAGGCTACAAAGCTGTAGAAATCAGCAATGCTGTGCTCGTGCGTCGCATTCGGCTGCGCTAATCGCGCGAAAAAGACGCCGGGGATAACCTTGGACTTAGTTCGTTTTGTGTCTAACGAGTACTACAGCGTTATAAGTGTACACTTTCCCACTATTTGTGCAGTATGGTGCCGATCCACCTACCTGTTTACGCACTTGTTCACGCAGATATGCTAATGTTTCCACTCGTTGTTGCGGTGGTAAGTAGTCGCACGACTGCGCGAGGTCGCGTGTTTGTTTAATACTATTAAACAAACATGTGACATACTATTAAATGGCAGTAGTGCGGAAGCAGAAATTGTAGCACACTTGATGTGTCCCGCAATTTCTGCTTGCGCACTAATTTATATGCAGAATGTTTGCTCAGATATATACCGGGGGATCAAAATTAAGTCAACAGGTGTCTTTTTTTTTAAATGGCGCGTAGATTTACGGGAAGACCACCTCTACAGTGAAGTTGTGCGCCCTGGGGGACATAGAATTAGGTGCTAACTATTGATGTCAGTGGCTTAATTAACTAACATTGTTTAATTAATTTTTAGTGGCTGCAGTAATCAGGCACGTTTGTATTGCAAAGTTAGACGCAATCGTGTTTCTGCGCAGTTTCATTCGGCAGAATTCTTCTACCGCATCCGAACTGCGAAGTTTAATTGCCCTTCGCATGATTACGCATGCTAGACCACGATGACCGGCGCAGAGCTCCGCCCCTTTGTTCTGTGTTTCGATAGTGATTCCGAGTACTGCAGACTGCGATAACGCCAGCCAAGACGTAAAGGGCGCAGTTATCACTTTTGTCTATGCCTCTACCCCGTAGTCAACCTAAAAACCGTTCACGGCAGGCACGTGACAAAAGTGTGTGGGATGGGCAGGTGGGGCTTTGTGCCGGTCCTCAACGTCTTGCATACGTAATCGTGCGAATGGCAATTAAACTTCGCAGTTCAATATCTCGGAGTACAGATGCGCTTGAAGATTGAAGATAAGATTGAAGATTGAAGATTGAAGATTGAAGATTGAAGATTGAAGATTGAAGATTGAAGATTGAAGATTGAAGATTGAAGATTGAAAATTGAAGATTGAAGATTGAAGATACAGATGCGCTTGAAGATAAATGATACTGCGGAGAAACACGATTGCGCCTAAATTTGCAATACAAACATGCCTGTTTACTGCAGCCATTAAAAGACAATTAATGATTATTAGTTAGTTAGGCCCCCGACATCAATATTTACCACCTCCTTTGTTTTTTCCTGGGTGCATAACATCACTGTAGAGGTGATTTTTACGGACATTTAAGCGTGTAATTATAATAAAACCTGTCGACTTAAAATTGATCACCCTGTAGTAACGACATAAACCAAGGCAAAGCCGTCGAATATTTGATTTGCGCTCAGCCCGCCTTACGCGAGTACTCGCAGGATTTTGATTGGAGTTTAATTGAAAAGGCGAGGTTAGCCGAGCCATTTCGCTTAGCTTTGTACAATTCATTGCTGCAATCCTCTCCCGCGTTCTTCGTCTCTGTGTTAATCAACAGCTAGCAGGCGCTACTCACGTGCAAACGTACACAGTTAGCGAGGCTGTGAACGCCAACAGTAACCTCCTGCACGCAGTTTTCTGTTCAATATCGGGTTAATCGCGTGCGAATGTGCGTGGTTAACGAAGTTGAGAATGTAATTAAGTAACCTCCTGAAAAAGAAACAAAAAAACAGAGCGAGGGAGACACGGAATGTGCATCAATCGCATAGACTGTGTACCCTGAATAAAGAAACAGCTGTGACCAGCTTTAGGGTACTACATATACATTTTGTAAAATACAAGGAAAAGCTAGAAATGGCAGCGATGAACGGAAACAGAGAATTATAAAGTGTGGGCCGCATAGTAACTCAGCATGCTACTTAATTTGGCATTGTGCATGTGCCATCAATGGGAATGTCGTATGAACCAAAAAACGTGCATGTTGCAGCACTGTTTAAAAACAAGTCGTCTCCATGCACAGTTCCGACAAAGCTTCTTTGGGTGGGAGAGTTGCGTGATTAACATTAATGAATTCCGGCACTGCGAAGAAGCAAGCGCCCACTAATGACGCTAGAACAGAGGGGTACAGCGCTTTCCAGCGTGAAGTGCGGGAAAATTAGTAGCCTTTTTCAGGCGGAACCTCTTGCCATGGTGTGCAACATGCAATTTTAATACTTAAGGGGCGGCCTATAACCTTACAGACACCAAAGAAACGTTTATTCAAATGAAAGATTGATTGATTATGACGTTTTAATGCGCCGACGCAAAGTAGACGATGAGGCTCGTCGTAGTGGACGGCTCCGGATTAATTCTGACCACCTGGGCATCTTTAACGTGCGCCGAAATCTCGAACACACGGGCGTCTTTGCTTTTCGACTCCATCAGAAAAGCGACCGCCGCGTCCCAAAATCGAATCCGCGTCTTTGTGCTCAGCAGCGCAACGCTTCAGTCACTGAGCCACCGCGGCAGATTTTATTGAAATCAAAGCAATAGTGGTGTTTCTATCACAGAACTAGCACAGAACTAGGCTTTTCACCACGGCTCTTCACCACTTAAAGAGATGCAAACGCTAATTCGCTGCTCGAATCACGTCAATAGTTTATGCGAAAGGCGAAATAAAGGCTTCCGTCAAATAACCTAATCGAACAATCCAACTTAGCTATCGGTATCACCCATGTAAACCCAAAGGAACACGCAAGACACTCAGCGTCCCTACCAGCTAAGCGCCCTTTCTACCCACGGCAATATGGCCGCCAACCGGTTTCCCCGGCTTCACCTCCCCACGTTGCCGGCTATGGGAGCCCTCCACTCCAGAAGTTTTAAACAACCTCCTTGCTTGTATCCCAGCAGTGCAATGCCATGAAAAGAAACCTAAAACGACAGCCAAAACGACGTAACCGGCATTAGGAGATCATCGTTATTTCGAAACTGGTGAAACGAGGGCTCCATTCCTTCCTATCCGAGTTGAAATCTCCTGTATAGAGGATGTGGGACAAGCAAAAATACAATTTTTTTTTCCTTTTTTTTTGCACCGAGAACTTTCTCTTCATTTTCTGTTTGCCATCATTGCACGGCCACTCATGTTATGCAACAAGTTCCTGCTGTCATAGGCTCATGTCTCAAGCAAGTAGTTGACAAGTAAGCGATTGAGTAACTGTGGGCGGATTGAGTAACTGGGACATCTCAGCCATTTCTTAATCACCGGTGCAAGTCGAAAAATTCCGGGCGCTGTTCATTCATTGCTAGAACTTTTCTAGGACGTACCTCGTCGCGCAGGAGTAGCTTCGAAGCCATATCCTCACTAATAGCAAAATAATCATCCCAAGGGCGCGTTATGGCTCAATGCCCTTATGGGTATACCTGCAGAACCTAACACCACTTACAAAGGAGGTTGTCCGAAGACTTCCGCCAACAGTTGTGCGATGAGAGGATGCGCTCCAAAACATTCATTCAAAAGGCACCTTGTCTGGAAGTCTCGATTCTCGCAATTAAAAAAAAAAAAAGCGGCCTAACTGTTTCTGCAGCGTGCACACTCCAAATCGGTAGTGGCATGGTAACTGAAACGTGTTCCGCAGTGGTGATCGGTTTTGTCACCCTAAAGGTTGGCCTTGGAGGGTTTCGGTGAGCCATAGTGTCTTTTACACTTGAATTCCCCTCGTGTCGTTATTAAAACTACTGAAGGCGCCCCCTAACCAGGGTGGCTTCACGTTCCCAGGTTTTTATGGTTATCTTGATGCACATTCCTTCTTTCGGCTAAGGCAATCTGATACGTCCCAGATGTTGCCTTTTTTGCAAAGGAGGTTTTCTCAATTTGGGAAAGCCCGCAGAGCCATTAAATCCTGCTTCATCATGAGGAAAAGTGGCTGCGTACCTGCTCAGTTCGCTGTAAATGTCGCCGGAAAACGTTAACTTGTGCCGCCACTCCCACGTAAATGCCGGTCTTCCCTCCCCCGCCCACCTGTTCCGCTCTTCCCCTCCAGCCTCGCCCCTCCCATGATAAACAGGGAGATTTGCTGAAGTCAATTCAATTTTCCCGCGTTCCAGTGCTTGCGCGCCATCTACTGGAACCTTTCGCTACTTTTGGTTTCAACTCGTTGAAACCGGCGCGTTGAAGCATTGGTTTCAAAGCGTGTTTTAACTTCCTGTCGCAAATATCAGGCAGCCAAGTAAATTTAATTAAAAGAACATTGCAAATACCACATATGTATTGATATTTTGCCTCAGATGTGCCCAATATTTCCTTTTTCTGAACAGTTTTGACGAGTACGAAGTGTGTTTCACGATTAAGTTGTTTGGAAAACGTTTTGCCTGTATAGGCCTCTGATTCCAGTATCCCTTTACATTTTGCCGGGAAGGCTGAATCAAGGAACGGACAGACAGACAGACAGACAGACAGACAGACAGACAGACAGACAGACAGACAGACAGACAGACAGACAGACGGATAGACGGACGGACGGACGGACAGACGGACGGACGGACATAGGGACAGACGGACAGACAGACGAACGGACGGACGGACGGACAGACAGACAGACAGACAGACCAAACTTTTCGGGTTTAAGTAGCCTAAGAATGACTATCATCGTTGATAATAACAACAATAATACGCAGAACACTTCATCAGGTGTACACTACTCCAATTCGACGTTCGCTGACGGTGAGCTGCGTTTACGCTTTACTGTAGTATATATAGCTCGGCCCTAATACCTGAGTGCGTTAAAAAACTGTTGTGAAAGTGTTGGTTCCGTCTTGTCTACTTTTTTTGCCTCCTCGGGTAATTTTTTGATCCCATTTCAGTTAGCAGAAAACGCCCTTTTCCCTTCCCACCTCTTTAAAGGACATAGACAGCTTTTGGCTGCGACAATGCCGCAGTTACACGTCACCCAAAGCACCGGCTGTACAGAAATCTTTTAAACATCCTTGCACTAATCGAGTAAAGCCTGAGATCGTGCCGCCACCAAATGTCATTGTCATATCATGGGCATTGAGGAGACAATCTATTAAAAATGAGGGTATAGATAAGCATACCATTTCCATTGATGAATATCAATGGAAATGGTGGCATGAGACCACGTAGCATTCTTTTGTCTGGTTAAGCTTCCTTGAATGGTCCAACTGAAGGGACAAATAAGTTGCGAATTCAATCAATACCATCTGAGGATAAATGGGGAGCTCTCTAAGGACGACAGCGTTGTGTTAACTAAGCATATTAGGCATGAATTGGGGACGACGTAGGGCGGTGTAACCCCCAACCTAACAGACACTGGACAATCTGTGCTTTAAAAAAGCTGCGCTCGAAGGTGGGACGCAAGTCAATTACAACCTCGACCATTACACGGCCACAGCAGCTGACGAGGCTGGTAGGCTCGAATTTGGCTGAGATAACTCGCGGTCGTCCTACGAAAAAATGCCCGCGGGCATCAAGCTTGTGAACTTCTTGGGATATGGGGGCGAAGGATAAGGTGCTCAGTGCAGCCCCACCGCACATAGAGAGTTCCCACCAAAGCTTCAGCTGCTCTAATTAGGCACGCATTCAGAAAACCCTCGTGTTGGGCGGTGGCGGCAGTCGAAGCTTTTTCGACGCTGTTGTATGAGTTGATGCGTGGAGGCGAGTCGGAGTGGCAAGGCATCCACCAAGGCGGGCCGGACCGATCATTCCCATGGAAGGAATGTCGTGTCACCGGCAGATAAAGTGTGCTCGTTATTCTGCTTCGAGTTTCCATCCTATCACGGGAATAGTCAATCTGTGTCGGGGTCACGTTGATTGGAAACGAAATAAATGTACAAGAGGGTTGCAGTACAAGGCCACAAGAGATGGTGGCACAGGCTGTGCGACGTCTATCTCCATAAACGTGGAGACGCCACGTTGCTTATGGGCATCCCGTGCCGCCGCAGTTGAATTTAGTTGCAGGAGCGACACCACAAGACCCGTGCCGAGGAAAAATTTAGCCTAAACGAAAAACATTGCGGCCCAATAAGTCGTTTCAGATATGTTGCGCGTGCTCTTCCCAGAAGCCGATAACGTCGCCCGTAGACTGTTCTAAATCCGTCCTCACCGCCGCCGGTTTTTCGTCAATACATTCACAAGATCAGTGTACGCTTGCCCTGATGGCAAGTCCCTTGCCGATACGTAAATAAACGTCCTTGTTATTGTTATTCCCTAGTGTGCGACTTTTTACTTTCTCTCTCTCTCTCTTTATATATATATATCTATATATAAAGAGAGAGGGAGAGAGAATACATCATAGGGAGCAATAAAAATGGTAAGATGGTAGAGAACACAAGAAAAGAAAATTTTGAACAAGGTAGAAACCATTATTGTTGCCAACGTTACGTTACAGCATAGAGACTTGCCTTCGTCAGGGCACACCCTCGCCTGGCTGCCACGCTTTCTATAGATTCTTTTTACCTACCGGATTACCTACCGGAGATATATGGATATAAAAGATATTTTAGTGCATGCTAAAACAGGGCCTTCAAAGCAACCAGTCACAGCCAGCTGTTCCCGTCCCAGATGCAAGACTTGCAGGCACCTGCAGACAGACTGCATTGTAAAAAGCACAGGCAGTAATTACGTCCACAAGATTAATTCAAGCTTTAAGTACCTAACATTGTGTATATGTTAGAATGCTGAATGTGTCACAAACAGTATATAGGCGAAACGAGTCAATCTATGAGGCTACGTCTTAACGGTCACCGGGCAGATACTCTGATCAAATCCTCCATAGCTGTAGCGCAACATTTCAACTACCATGCCACAATTTTGATGACCTTAAATTGTATATACTGCAGTCAAACTTTAAGTCACCGATGGATAAAAAATACCGAGAATCCTATTTAGTTCACAAATTCAACACCATGCAACCTGCTGAAATTAATGCGTGTAGGGGCAACTAGGGATCCTTGCGATATTCACAGGGAATACAGCATTAGGCATTGTCTTGCTTCTACCTTATCCAAAGAATATGACCCCTTCTTCTGCTCCTTATGTGGTTACCTAATTCTTTTTGTTTTCATTCCTTAGAGCTCCCAGTCTAGTAGGCGCAGGCATCCCTCCAACCTTTTCTCTGGAATTCCATTTTATTTTTATTTTTGTCTTTTTTGCTCCGCTTTGTCTTGTGCCCCGTACGTCCTTCTAACTTTATCTTTTCGTTCTTGAGTTTCATAAAAGGCCTGTTCCAGGAATATTGCTGCTGACGACACGTGCCATTTTAGTTGTGCGGTTATTGCTTTTTTGGTTTTTATTTTGTGTGTGTGCGTGTGTGTGCGCCTGCGCTGCGTGTGTGCGTGCGTGTGCACGTGTGCGTGTGCGCGTGTACGCGTGTGCGTGCGCGTGTGTGTACGTGCGCGCTTGTGTGTGTGTGTGTGTGTGCGGGCGCGCGCGCGCGTGTGTGTGTGTGTGTGTGTGTGTGTGTGTGTGTGTGTGTGTGTGTGTGTGTGTGTGTGTGTGTGTGTGTGTGTGTGTGTGTGTGTGTGTGCGTGCGGGCGTGCCTGCGTGCTAGCATGCGCGGTTTTTCCTTTTCTTTCTTCCATTTTTTCTTGACCTAGTTATTTTCCCCCTTCCCTACCTTTTCTTTTGACCTCGGGCTTGCAGATAGTTTCTGATAAAAACTCCGCTCACCACCTGTTCTGCTTCCCGCGTTTCTGAGAACCTTTCTGTAGGCCGCGCGGCGGGCCAACAAACAGCCTCTCATCCTTTGTTTCCACGAATTTCCCGGAATATCCACCCCCGCTGACTTCCCTCTTACCAACATCGCGGCTCAAACTATACAACCTTCTTTCCCACTCAATATCTCCCCTACAAACTCCCAAACAATTCGGCTTTCTGGATTCCACTTCCTTCTGTCCTTTCACCTGGGCACCTACCCCTATATAAAGCGTGCGAGCCTAGCGAGGGTGTGCCCTGACGGAGGCAAGTCTCTTTGCTGAAACGTTGGCAACAATCGTGTTTTCTACCTTGTTCGAAGTTTTTTCTCCCTATATATATATATATATATATCTTCACCAGCATATCCACGCCCACTGCAGGGCAAAGGCCTCTCCCCTTAATCTCCAATTACCCCGGTCCTGTGCTAACTGCGACCAATTTATCCCCGCAAACTTCTTGATCTCATCTGCCCGGTCTAACTTTCTGCTGCCCCCTGCTACGCTTGCATTCTCTAGTGATCCACTCTGTTGCCCTCAATGACCAACGGTAATCTTGCCTTCGTATTACATGCCCTGCCCACGTCCATTTCTTCTTCTTAATTTCTACTAATATGCTCTTAACACGCGTTTGTTCCCTGACCCACTCCGCTCTCTTCTTGTCCCTTAATGTTACACCTATCATCTTCCGCTCCATTGCCCGCTCAGTCGTTCTTAATTTAAGTTGAACCCTCTTAGTGAGCCTCCAAGTTTCTGCCCCGTAGGTGAGTACCGGTTAGATGCCGCTGTCATTTTTTTGATCTTCAAAGACAATGGTTGGCTGCCATTCATTATCTGAGAATGTCTGCCGTATGCGCCCCACCCCATTCTTATCCTTCTAATTATCTCTGCCTCATGGTTGGGATCCGGGGTCATAACTTGGCCTAGGTAGATATATTCGTTTACCACTTCCACTGCCTCGCCACCTATCTCAAACCGCTGTGCTGTCCCGAGGTTATTGATCAGTACTATGGTTTTCTGCATGTTATTTTTGAGGGCCGCGGTCCTACTCCGTTTGTCCAATGTGGAAAGCATGCTTTGCAATTCGTCCCCCGAGTTACTTAGCAAGACAACGTCATCAGCAAATCTGAGGTTACTCAGGTATTCTCCATTAACCCTTACTCCCACCTGTTCCCATTCCAACTTTCTGAATACTTCATGTAAACATGCTGCGAATAACATTGGAGAGATTGTGTCTCCTTGTCTGACGCCCTTCCTTATAGGTATTTTACTGCTCTCGTTATGAAGGATGATGGTAGCTGTGGACCCATTGTAGATATACTCTGCTATTTTTACATATTGCTCATCTACACCCTGGTTCCGTAATGCCTGAATGACTGCTGAGGTTTCGACCGAGTCAAATGCTTTCTCATAATCTATGAAGGTTATATATAGGGGTTCAGTATACTCAGCGCACTTCTCTATCACCTGATTGATCGTGTGAATATGGTTCATTGTTGAATAACATTTACGGAAACCTGCCTGTTCTTTAGGTTGACTTAAATCTAAGGTTGCAGAAATTCTGTTAGCGATTACCTTGGTAAGTACCTTGCAGACGACTGACCGTAAGCTGATCGGCCTGTAATTTTTCAAGTCCTTCATGTCACCTTTCTTATGGATTATGATAATGTTCGCGTTCTTTCAAGATTCCGGTACACTTCCGGCCATTAGGCATTGCGTATACAGGTTTGCTAGTTTTTCAAGTACAATTTCTCCTCCATCCTTCAAGAGGTCTGCGGGTATCTGATCCTCACCAGGTGCTTTGCCCCCTTTCATTTCTTTCAAAGCCTTCCTTGCTTCTTCGGTCGTTACTGGTGGATGTCTATCTCCTCTGAACTACTTTCTCGTTCGGCATTATCCTGGATGTCCCGGCTACTGTACAGATCCCTATTGGCGATGAGATATTTGAGTGGCGCCCCCTGGCCTTGGCGTTGGCTTAGAGACTCGCGCCGCTGTCGTCTGCTACACTCCGCTTCTGAGGGGCAGCAGTGCCTGCGCTAGAAATAGCCCGCTTTGATGCTCTAGGGCATCAAAAAGCGTGTTTCTAGTAGTTCAGTTATTTTTGACATCTTCTGATACATCTGACTAACTTCAATCTGTATCCCCCACAAGTTTGAAACACTTGAATAGAGGGAGAACAACCTTCTTGAGAGCCTCGGTCAGAAGATCGTTTATAACTCGTCCTTCCTTGCTTATTCGCGGGGTTCAGCGCTCAGAGCTCCTCGATAAGTATGATAAGAATTCGAAATGCACAGGCTTCCCTCAATTGTTTTTTATATGCTCTTATGAAGACTTAAAAGTCTAATGCTACGCGCCAAGCGGCGGGTCCCTCCGTATACACGCGCATCGCACAGCAGGAAATAAAACGGCCGTCTTCTATTTCTCTTGAAGGTGGAAGCGCTCGCACAACAGGGACAAAAGGTAGGCAAACAAAGACGACATGGCGCTAACTCGCAACTAGTTGCGAGGGTAGCGCCGTGTGAGCTAGCGCCGTGGTCGTCTCTGTTGTCTACCTTTTGTCCTGTTGTGCGAGCTCTTCCACCTTCAAGATGAACAGCTACCAACTAGCCCAATTGTCCGTTCTACTACAGTACGTCTTCTATTTCTTTCATTGTTGTTGACTAGTATGAGATGAATGTTTTTTTTTTCTTCTGTTCCCAACACATTAATTTTCTGCACCATCACAAATGTCTTATTAGTAGGTTTGGGAATGTTTGGTAGGCTCACGAAGATTGTGTGTATATTTTCTTGAGGCTGTATGGCATACATTCCCTTTTTCACAAATTGGCTTTCGTTATGAATGCGTGCAAGAATGTGCATATCCGCAGCGTGCGTTGCCTATTCACATGCAAATACAAAGAGAAGGTTTGTGCTACGCCACAGCAATCGCGCCCCAGACAACGTTGTCCATAGTACTCGAAGGCAGCATTTGTGCTCCGAATTTCTGTCTTAACCATCGTTATAATAACGAACTGACTCTCAATACGACCAATTATGACATGATTACGGTGTTGAAGGCTTGATGTACACGCTAACAAACACTATAAATAGCATGCGTGCATATATTACAAGAATCGAAACCGATGAATATTTCCTAGCAGCTCTTTATCCTTTTCCAACCCTTCCAGGTGTAAAAAAGAAATCTTGAAAGAACGCATATCTGAATATTGGGAAGATATGGCTGCGAGAAATGTATCAAAATATCAAAATAGCCCACCCCCCCCCCCCCCCCCCCCCCCCCCCCCCCCATCAGGTCTGAACAAGCTTAGTGTCAGTGTATCTTTACCGTAGACGTGACTGGTTTTGCTCAATAAACCTCTATGCTGGTTGGAAACCTGGTATAAAGCCAGCACGCGCCTGTACTTAAAGTAGGTTCTTTGGAACTTAATTTACATTTCTTGCGCGCCATAGTGCATGTCGGCATACTTTCATGCCATGACAACGTAAACCGATGTGAGGCAACACTTTCGAGTGTTCGGCAAGGTTGCAAAAACTGTTCTTCCTTACATATGATTACCGGGAATCGCAATGACTTATGCCAAAGCCGACAGCCACAAAGGCCTGGAATTTGTTTTGGTCTTGTATTTTCGCTCTTGTCGGTTACTAGCACCTGGCTGTTTTCTTTGTTAGAAAGATTGCTCAATACAGTAGCTCACGCCTAGCTCTGATTCTTCGCGCTCCGCACAGGACCGGCTTCGCAAGGAATAGGGCGACGCCGCCAATGTTTCTTCCGTAGCGGTATCCAAAAGTATACTCACGCCCTGAGCTAGTTTATGTGATATTAAGTCTATTGTTATGATAAAAAGTTACGCACTCACAAAATTTGGTGCGCACAAGCATCAGACGTCAACCGAGCGCAAAGAAATAGCGGGGAGAGCGAGCCCGAGTGAAGCAGACGACATATGCGAGAATCCCTAAGCCGATGTCACGGAGGCGCTCTTCGCTGCGCCGCCCGTGGTCGAGCTCACCGCCAATAGAACTCCTCGGCTACTGTGACTATTTTATCCCTATTTGCGATGACATTGCCTTGCTTGTCTTTAAGTGCATACATCTGATTTTTCCCCACGCCAAGACGCCTTCGCACTGCTTTCAGACTACCTCCGTTCTTTACAGCGTATTCGATCCTCTCCATATTATACTTCCGTATGTCAGCTGTATTACGCTTATTGATTAACTTCGAAAGCTCCGCTAGTTCTATTCTGTCAGCTGGGGTGGAGATTGTCATGGTTTGTCGTTTCCTAATTAGATCTTTCGTTTCCTGGGAAAGTTTACCAGTATCCTGTGTAGCCATCGTGCCCCCGACTTCTACTGGACACACCGTGATGATGCGTGTGAGGTTGTCGCTGGCTTCCTGTGTCGTAAACTTTTCTTCCTCGGTAAGAGCTGAATATCGGTATTGGCGTATTCATGGGAGGTTGTGCCCATTACTCCAGGGTGTCCAATCCTGCTC
The DNA here is from genome assembly GCF_048455015.1 of Haemaphysalis longicornis. Taxonomy (NCBI): domain Eukaryota; kingdom Metazoa; phylum Arthropoda; class Arachnida; order Ixodida; family Ixodidae; genus Haemaphysalis; species Haemaphysalis longicornis. The sequence goes on along the minus strand of NW_027526203.1, from coordinate 453,381,080 downwards.
TGGTGAGGGCGTGCGTTACCGGCAAATGGTCGCCGCGGTCAGGCCGCACCCCAAGCCCCATTCTGCCAAGCGCCATATATATATATATATATATATATATATATATATATATATATATATATATATATATATATAAACACAGAAAGCGAGAAAGAGAGAAAGAGCGAAAGAAAGAGTGCTATATATATATATATATATATATATATATATATATATATATATATATATATATATATATATATATATATATATATATATATATATATATATATATATATATATATATATATATATATATATATATATATATATATATATATATATATATATATATATATATATATATATATATATATATATATATATATAGCAGAACAGAAAGATACGAGATACGGGACGAGGGACTCGATAAGAACACATAACAAGGTTGCAGTCGTCATTGCCAGTGCTATTCGGCTGTTTCCGAAATATTTAGTAGTGCCGAATAACGTGTATTTGTCATGTTTCTTGATACAGTGATAAATAAGCGAATATATTGGTCGAGAAAAAATCCGCCGTTTTTTCCGGGAGCGGGAGTCGAACCCACATTTCCGAACCCACAGTTCGAACCCACAGTCGAACCCACATATCGCGTGCGGTGCACTGACCAATTATGCTGTTCCGCAGCGGCTCCTCTCTCGACTTTTACCGGGGGGGGGGGGGGGGGTTATATTTACAAGTTCTCTGAGGACAGTCAACTAGCGCCGCCGCTCGAGCACCGCGGGAGACGTAGAACGTGGTTAGACTGCCATTCAGTATGTCTTTGCTACCTTCAGCTTCTGCCCTATGTGCCCCCAAATTGTCCAAATGTTTTCTTCTAAACTTCCGCATCCTGCCTCTCACTGGACACAAGTCCAATGTCCTTCTTTTCACCAGTTTCTCCCTGTGTCTCCTCAGCCCTAGCCTAATGCTGCTCCTCGCCATCGTGTGATAACTATATTGAGACCGCCTAGCCTTTCAACATTCTGAACAATACCAATACCATTTGGAATAAAGTAAATTTCAGTTTTTGGTTGAGCGTTGGCGCTTTCCGCTATCCTTTCCCCATTGTTTTGGTTCGTCGAAGAATGTATTCACTATCCTCAGGTTATTTCACTCCTCTAATGCGACCACTGTATCGTGTAGGGTGCTCCTACTACCTATTCGACAGTTTTCCACTGCAGGCTCGCCTGCCTGCTTCTCCCCATTTTTGCGTTGAGTGCTCCCATCCCTACCGTGTGCTGAGTGTTTACCGTAGTATCTGCCGATTCGACATACCCGTAGAAACTGCCAGCAACCTCATTCTTGAAGCGACTCGCTTGGTGATATGCTTGTACTATTTTTAGCTTGTGTTTTCTCCTGCTTATCTCGATGACAACGGCGAGGACAATCTTGTTAATGTTGCAGGGTTCCTCCGTATTCCCTGCTATCTCTTTCAGTACCAATAATCCTACCCTAAGCTCCTTTCTGGATGCCCTCGGTAACGCAGAATATGCCCGATATTCAACACCTCAAAGCCTCCAACAATTCTTCTAACCTCGCCTAATCCTATGACGTCCTATTTAACGCCTAAAAGCTCGTGTCATAGCAGCGCTCAGCTCGACAGTGTTATAGTGTCAAACGTTGCCAGGATCAAGTACCGGTAGCGGCCTGGCCGAACCAAAAGATTATTAGCCCTCTACGTTAGATCGTTGACTTGTCTGCCGCTTTGGTAAGGAGCTCTAAAACTTCTCGGAGAATGACGACCGTTAGTCCACTCTTTAGTCTATAGGGAGGTAGCGGTAGAATAATACACCAGGGTGGCGAAACCCTGTTCTGCTGAGGCGGTGAGGTTTTTGTTTTCTTAAGGAGCCCTCCCGGTACGGTGTGCACATGTAGTGCGTACAACTTTATTGATATCGGGGGTTGTGATTATCTACCGAATTAGACACCGCTCGATGCCTACCGCAGGGCCGCAGCTACGCGGCTAACTATGGTGGTTCCACCTGCCCAAAGAGGGGACGGAGATGTCCTTGTAATGATCCTTTGTCGCTTTTCCCCAGCCATCCTACGCAGAATGTGAGTGTGAGATACAGATGCACTAGCTGGGTGTCTTGGCTGAGAGTCTTGTATATAGCATCCACCCAGCTGCACGCACCTTGTGAAAGAACTATCGTTAAGTGCTATCGAGCCAGACCTTCATCAGAGTGTCTTCTTTCCACGCAGTATGCGGCACGCGATAAAAGGAAATACTATGGCTAAGGTTGGATTAAAAAAAGCGAATAATTAGCCTCTTTTTTTCACTGAGAAAAACTGGATTCTTGCATCACAAAACCGCTGATGGGTGCGACAGTAAAATACAAATGCTACGCTCCGGGAATTTCCATTCACAGCCTCCCGGTAATACCCATGTCTTTACCGTATGAATAGAGTAATCTGCTGTGAAGATGAACTGTACATCTTAATTACATTTTAATAAATTTGGTTATCTTATACTAGGTTACGTTCTAATGAACCGGGCACAGGCACGCATGTGTATTGCGTAACTACCAATGTTCGCTTCGCTTCCCGCGGGAAGCAGTTCAGGGCCCAAACATCGTCACATCTTCACGTATTTTTACGTATTTGGCGGAGACCTTCTGTACGATTCTTTAGTTCCGGTGCTTCGAAAATTCGTTTGCCAGGCTGTGTTGCCACGCTCGGCATCGTAGGCCGTTATATATTTTCTTTTCTGTTCAACACCGCTTCCAGAGCCTTTTGCGTTTGTTTCTTTGTTTATTTCAGTGTGTCGAACCGAAAAAAATGCCGTTTCAGTTACGTTTCGGGTCAGTCCATTTCGTTACGGTTCAGGTCCAGCTCGACTAAATAATTTGGCCGAACCGGTTCGTGGACCGGTTCGGAAGGTTGAACCGGTTCGCGAACCGGTTCGGTGCGTTCAGTTATCAGAGAAGTCAGAAAAAAAATATTTACTAGTTTAAAGCAACCTTAAACGCAAAATACAAACAAAAACGTAAAATACTGCTTTTTCACAATAGCAGGGGCGAGTTTTCAGACAGGCTTTATATTGTTACGGGAAAGCAGTCTTCCTTTCCGTTGCCTCCGGCATCACAAGACATGATGGAAAATCGCCTTAATTCGCCGTAGGCTATGCAGCTACTGCCTCGGGGCGTAGCGAAGCTGAACAGGCAAGTCTCCTTGCGGCAATATGATTGGGCCAGACATAAGGTAAAAGAAAAAAAATGAAATAATGGCGATTCACCAGCACTTTTCTCGACCAGCCCTTGCGCCGTCCTTGGTACCAGAGTTTGAGTATTTTCTAGAGAGGTGGGACAAGTGTATCTGCTCGACATTTTTAATTTGGAGGAAAAATTTAAATGTAGCTCCTTGACACAACGTATAAGACGTCTCAAGTAAAGTTTGTGGGAAAGACACTTTTCCTTTCTGAGAAAATCTCGAAGACGGCTTTGGGGCGCATGCACGTTGGACGGATCGCTCAAAATTGGGTACTTTTCCTCTGTAGAACACAAGCAATTGCCCCTATCACTGCAGGCCTTTTTCTCTCGAGACTGAGTATTTTTAATAACTTATTTATTTCTGATTTCAAGACGGAACTTTTTAGAATTAAAATAACAAGCAGGGCTCATCTTCGATAATTGATAAATGTTAGGTCCCCTTTTTCTGCGTCTTGAAAAGCTACGGAGTTCGATTTTTTAGTATTATTCACTCATATTTTTTTCCATTTTTCGTTCCACCTCTAATTTATGTAAAATAGATAGTTTATTTGAAAAATTATCTGCATTGCATGTAAGACAGAAATTTTGCTCTAATGTAAAAATGTCATCTGGGATTTTTTTTAACTTTCACAGATCGCCAACATTGTTCTTTATCATATGCCTCAAAAACATGTTGCTGTATATGTGTAGTTTTGTGGCTACAAAGCACGAGATATGATACTGCTGGTTGTAGTGGTTAGTACCGAAGTTCGGACGTCAACGTAAGAGGGCAAATGGCCGGTCCAAACTTGTCCGCTTTACGCGCCGTGATCAACTAACGATTGTACGAGGCACCGCGACACTCGTTGCCATCGCAGTGACGGCAAGTGTAGTTAGGTGAACGGTCGGACAAAGAGAACGATACACCACTTGATTTTGTGCTCTTTCGATTGCCGAAGGCGGTTAAAAAGAGCAGGAACTATTTCTGTATGGATTGTACGTGGAATAATTTAAACGTAACTGATAGGGTTTTTATTTTTTGTTTTCCCGCGCGAGCACACTTGTAAAAAATGTTGTGCGTTTCAACCCCGAAGCTATGCTTGTTCTACGAGGCGCACCGCATATTGCAGTGGGCAGAAAAATTTTGAGCACATGGGAATCTTAACCAACATCGAAATACCGACATACAGACGTTTTTAGTTTTCGTCTACATCGAAAAAGCAGCGGCAGGGGGCGGCAACCACACATGCATGCTCGCCAGTGGCTGCGTCACTGAATAGCTAATGGCAGTATCACTTGTCGAGTATTTGCACTTTTCGTCTGTGGGACCTCTCCAAGCGAATTATGAAATGTAACGAAAAGTAACGTTTACGGTGTGGACCTTCACCTTTGCGCGATGCAACAATCTTGCAGCCTGATTGAGCTCCTACTATACAGTCGCAGCAAAGGAAGGGTAAAGTCAATGTGTCATACCGCCTGCAGGATACCGAAAGTGTCTATTGTTGAGCCTCGCACTTCGCACGTGCGACCGGCGGCAGTATAACAATGCAACACTGCCGGATATACATTTTCCCATGTTGCGACTACGCATGAAGCACTGATATTGTTGTGACTGCTCTGAAGGGAAAAAGTGCGTGGGAGGTTACGAAGTTGAACTCGAGTGAAAGAAAAAGCCCTCAATAAAAGTGACCGCGTATTATCAAGAACGGGTGGTGCTACCGTTTTGCTGTGAACCGGTAACCTTTACTTATTTTTTCAGTTCAGTTCCGGTTCGGGTTCAGCGAGCTCAAAAAATAACGGTTCGGGTTCGGGTTCAGTTCCGCCAGAAATACCGGTTCGGTTCCGGTTATCGCTTCGGCTCGGTTCCGGTTCGACGTCCTGGTTTATTGATGTATTGAGCAGTGTGCGTACGTGAAATACTCCAGCTCCCAACGCCTGCAGTCGCTCAGGAATGCGATAATCTCCAGAAATACCTTGAGACTGGTGAATAAAGCGGCAATCTTTTTTTCTTTTTTGCTATTCTGAGCAATCGCTACTCGAATGTTTACTTCAAAATGAAACCGAAGTTACTAGCGGACTTGCATAAAAGCGGCAATGAACTGACGTACACCGCAGTTTCCTGGCGCACTCCTTCCCCCTTCCCATAGGCAGCCACCATAGAATATTTTCAGCGGAGAGAATCTTTGCAACCCTTTGTGTCACGCCCACTGCTTAAGCTAGAGGTGAAGGCGGACACTGAAATTGGTTTATTCCTGGTATTGCGTCTAGTATATATGCGTCTACGGAGCAAAAACACACAGATGCACTAGCGGAACAGATGGTCTCGGATTTGGCCCACCGACGCCGGGGAAAGAAAGTTTATCTGCTTGGAAAGACGCTAATGACAAACCTAAGTGGTGCTCTGGGTTTCATTGTGCCCGAAATTATTGTTCTCTGCCTGGAACGAACTGGGATGTGGTATCGGAACACGTGCTTTCGTATCTGCCTCACTTACGCCGGAAAAAGAAAGCTTTTTCGGGTCGAGAGGCGATAATGACAAACCTAAGTGCTGTTGTGGGTTTCCATGGTGTTCCGAAATTATTCTTTCCCCTACGGCCACAGCGGCAAAGTACAATAGGTGGTCCAGAAACGAGGCTTGCCGTTAATATTCTCTACAAGGGTAACCATTAGTATTCGCTACAGAATGCCGATGATGTTGGGCAGCTGTACTTTCCCAGCTTCTGTTTTCTTCCTACTTCCTAAAATAATGAATGCTCAAGAAACTTACACGCTGCTTGTACCTTATGCTTCCGTTCTTTAAATCGGAATTGGGGGCTAATTAAGGATTCCAGGCAGCCGTGCTGATTGGAAACGCTCAACGAAAATAATCACGTGAGCAGGCGACCAGAGCTACAGCCGATTGCACGCGAGGTTTCTGCATGCATGTGCAGTTGGAGACAGGATTGTGGGATGATTGTAAGGCGCGCACGGAAAAAATTACGGGAAAGATGAATGTTCCTAAGGAACACGGAAGCGATTTCACTGAGGGCGCACATTAGGATAAAATAGACTGCTACTACGCGCATTCCTTTGTGCCTTTAGCGTCCAAGAGCTCTTTACTTGAATGAACTATAATGGGAATCAACTATCCAGTTTGTTCTCGAATCATTTGTTTCTGTTCTACGGGGCTTCCTTCATGTTTTGAGGTGCGCTTTTTAGGTGCGTTTGTAGAAGAGATGGAGCAACAGACAGCTGTTTGTTTAATGCGAAACCTTATATGTCCCATTACGAGAAACGCCGGCTGAGCCATCGACATGACCGAAAGATGGTCATTAAACTCAAGTAGCGTAGAGAACCGGGCTAGTTGGTACAGATTCATCGTCACAGCGCACAAATAACGGGACAAAGGGGAGGTTAAGACTGGACAAGCGCTGAGTCCAGTGCTGAATCCAGCTGAATCCAGCTGAATCCAGTGTTATCCTCCCCTTTGCCCCATTATTTGTGCGCTGTGAAGATGAATGGTCACTAAAATTCGCCATTAAGCGGGCCGCGCGAGCGCCAAACGGGGAGAACGAACAATAGTAGAGCGTAGAAGGAGGGGAACACGTGACTTCCGCAAGCGCGCAGCTGCGCAGTGGGGAGTGCCCCATCGCACTTCTCCTGTGCCCAGAGGCACAGCAGTCCTCGTGGAGACAGGGCGCGCTATGGGTTAATCTGTACGAAAATAAGATGAAACTTGTCTTGGCCACCTAACTAAAACGTAATGCGTTTCTATTGTTGCATGCATCTATGCACATTACATACTTTATTACCTCAGAACCTTCTCAGGAGTCTGGGGACCCGCAGTCCATTGCAAATATTAACTGCCCACTATCCTTCCTGCATCTTCGCACTTACTCTCGACGCTTGCTTTTTTTTTTTTTTTTTTATCCAGAGCTCATAGCTAGACTCGCTCTACATAAGGCGTACACGACATCCCGGGTGAACGATTCTTCGAACTTCCTATTCGTCTTGCCGCTAGCCGTTTATTAATGTCAGCGTCCTGACATTGGACGCTTTCGCCTTGTGGCCAGTACAATTAGCCTGAGCTGTCTTTGGAAAGTCAGAAACGATTCAAGTTCGGTTTTGTCCTCCTTCATACCAGAAAAAAAAAAAAAAATCCCGGGCCATCTCCACTAACGTGAAACCTGGGGAGGGGCGAAGTATGCAGTGTGTACTTCGCCACCGTATTCTTGGCGCCTTGGCGTTTTTGCCCGCGGAGATGAAACTTTTGGGCGGTAGGTACAGAGCCTTGCTGTAAAAGTCTTGTGTCTTTGAAGCACGAAGCGTTCTAGCGCGAGTCGTTAGAAAACAAGTGTCGCGGTGTGTTCTTTTAGCACGCGTTTTTGCCCACGGAGATGATAAGTTCTCGCGCGAGGCGTTAGAAAACGAGCTTCTCGGTGTTTTAGTACCGTGACTACATGCGACGACGACGACGACAGGAGACGCCGACGTCCCGAACCCCTAAGGGGCTTCGGCCCTAAAAGAAAGGAGGTAGAATGCAAATGGTTAGGAACGGCCCTTGTCCTCACCTCTAATTACTACGGTGCGAAAATGCAAGAAAATCCAGTTCGTCCATTTAGAATTGGGTGACGGCGCTTACCTGGCGACCGGAGATGTTATTTTTCAACTTATGCGACGCTACATTCATGGAGAAACTGTGTCTGGCAACCTTCTGGAAGACAGATTGACAGTTTTGCAGGGATAATTAAAGGGTTCTGTCATTTGCAATCTGCAATAAGCGCGCAATGTTGACATGTATGGCGCGGGTATCGGCACCTCGCTATAAAAAGGGTTTCCATCCCCACCCACAGTAAAGTGTTTTTGTTTTTGTTGTTGTTGTTGTTCTTTGCCGATTCGATTTTTATATTTAAAGCAAAACACAGAACAGTGCACATGAAAAAGGAGCAACAAGACGATAGCAGGATGCTCGCCCTGTCCTTTGTTTCATTGTCGCGCCCTTACGGGTAGCTTTACGTTTGAATATGCAAAACCAACGAGCCTAACAACATGCTGTACGGACGCGTTTTTCGTTTACTCCGGCTTTCTTCTTGTGTTGTCATACTTTCCATATATGTGTAAAAACAAATTTTCAGGTGATAACAATTTACTGACAAGCGCGCACCAATGTACGCCTCTAATCCCTGTTAACAGCGTCCAAAAATAAAATTTCTGCATATAGATTAAAAGCACAAGATTTTTTTATATAGGTCTCCTGTAAATGTCTGGAAATGAAAGTGTAAGTATACCAGAACAGTAAATGTCTTTTTTTTTTCGCTTCACCGCGTTGATTAAAGCCCAAGAAAGCTCTGTTTGATTCCCTATCTAACAAATAGGAAAAACAGTACTCCTCCTCTCCCCTTAGAGAGCGGAATCCCAAGTCAATTCCTTAAGAAAGAGAGGGCGATGCAGAGTGGCATATTAAAGAGGAGTGTGGTGTGCTTTTGTTACGTGTACGTGACGGCGGCGTCATGGAGGATTCCTGCCCAGGTGCCATTAGCAGCTGCGCCGTAAAACAGCGCGGTGTACGATCACAGGACAGGTGGCGCGATTCTCAGCGGCAGCTGCATTTGCCGAAGCGACGAAATTTGCTCCCACTGTGTCACTAAGTGCGACATTCCACTGACATGCGACGGGGTCCGCCCATTTCCGTTCCTGGCTCGTTTGCTCGAAACGGTATGCAGCCGAAAGCCTTCCACGTTCTATTAGGAGGAAATGTGGCGGTGTCGTCCGTAACCGCGATGCGTTCATAAAAATATGTCGTCAAGCGCAAGCTTGGTGACGTATCATCGAAAGGAGTGTGCGCCTCCGTTGCTATAGTCAACGGAGACGAGGAAGCGGCCACCCAACATTGTTCTCCTGATAGAAAGAACGCTACTCGGCTGCCGTTCTCCTCGACAACCCCTCTAATTCCAGCGGTTTCATCCAGTTAGGTTGGCCTCGGCGATAGAACGGGTTTGAGCGCCACAGCGTCAGATGTGCCGCTTTCGAATGCACGCGCTGAAGCACGGGGAGTACCCGCGACACCGCAGTCGCACTACTCGAAACATTACTCGAAAACGTTTCACCCTCGGGTATACCACGCTTTCAAATTCCTAGACGTAAGCAGTCTTCAGTGTCTCTACTGCATTTTCAAAGATGCTTATTAAAAGCCACACGCAAAAATATGGTGGCGGAACTTTCGCAGTAAGGTTTGTCGGGAAGCGAGCTGTCATGTTTCGCCGAGGAGCGCATTTAGCATCTTGGTCGATCCCGGGTTAAAGGATATGACAGTGGCTGCGGCGTTGTTACAGCTGTGGCTATGGAGGTGCGTTAAGCTCTTGGTGAATCCGGTGCGAGCGTGTGTGCCACCGCTTATAGCCCTTTCGGCCCTGGTGGTGTCAATTGACTCCATCACCTAAACGTTCCCCCAGCGCATAGAGACCGAAACCAAAACTGCTAATTTTCTGGGGAATTGTTCTTCAGTGATGCCTGTTGCCATAGATATCACTGTTGTTTCATTTTAGTGGAGCTGGACGCTACAAAGGAGAAGCTCCGGCGAAGATGAAATTACCACATCGAGGCTGAAAAAAATGGCGGTCTGAGTTTTATTCCCAAGCTTGTAAATCTCTAAATACGTGCACTACGAAGCTCATTTTCTGTTTGTAGCTTCATGTAGTCATAAGGTTTAGGAAAATGTACAAAAGTGATGTCCCTGCTCAACATAAAATTTTTAATTGCCGAAGGTCCTAATTAATTGCCTTATTATTAAATTTGTTAATATTTGCACTTCCAGCTCTATTTTTTGTTTGTGGCCTTATGGGACCCCAAAATTTAGAAACAAAACACAGGAAACACTGTATTGCTTGAAATAAAGAAAAATCAGGGCTGAAAGGGATAGCATGAATGGTCGCTCACATGACTTATCATAAATACGTGCCATGTGACATTAACGTCACCACATTAGAATCTTTTTTTTTTAATTGCAATAGTATGCCTTGTGGCATAAGGTCCTACAGGTAAAACTTGACACCCGTTTCCCGGAGGAAGTCCAGAAGACAGCGGTGGTGGGGCCCCCACAGCCATCGTTGGAGATCGGGGGGTCTCCCAGGATGCAGGCCTGTGCCCCGAAGGTATCGGGATCTCGCTGCACTCAGGAAAGGGCACGTCCATAGCAGGTGGTTGGTGTCGGCGTCTTTGACAGGAGCCGTACAGAAGGGGCAGGTGTTGGTAAACGGGGCATGGTATCGCGGTGGCCACGCCCGGGTTACCGCAGGAGAGAGGGCCACCCCAACTCGAAGTCTACGCAGCAGGACCTCCTCCCAGCGAGCAAGCCCACTGGGAAGGTCTGTTCCACACGGTGGGATGAGAGCGCGTGTGGCGCGACGCAGATCTTCCTTTAGTTGGACAAATTGTTCATGTGGGTCCGTTGTCAGCCAGGGCAGCGGTCGTGGAACCGACGGAAGGGGAGAGGAACTATCCGCCGAAATATGAGCGGTGATAGTATTACGGCGGATCCACGACAGTCGGAGAGGGCAGGGGTACGTATCCAGTAGCCTATGAATGTCTCTTGGGACAGACGAGTTGGAGGCTACACGGCGCAAATCCCTTACGCCCGCCGTTGAGTCCGTGTTCATTTGTACAGTAAAACTTCCAGGGGCTTGAAGTACCGGTGGTAGCGCTAGCAGTCCGTCCAGGGTGGCTCTAAGCTCCGCGAGCATAGAAGGCCAGTTGCGGAGAGTTTCATAAGCGCAGGTTTGGTTAGCTTCTGAATGAGAGGGACATTCGATCGCCGTAGTTAAAACTCCGTCGCTGGCCGCGAAGCATGCATACCATCGCCGATACCAGCACCACCCACGGCGCGGAAATACGGTAAGGAGATCGGCAAAAAAAGAAGCGACCGCGCGGCCACCACGTTTGCGAGCGCAGCCGGGGTCCTCGGCGCCTGTCGCGCCCATTTACAAAGCTGTGCAGACGCTGAGGAAGCGCTGGAATGCTCGAGAAGACTCTTGTAATTGTCCAGCATTGTATATAAGCGTCTAGCGGGAAATATAAACTTAATTTATCGTGGCTTGCGGCGGCGGTCACTGAACAAAAGGCTTATCGAGCGTTCTACATAAGCGCCAGGTAGTGGGAACCGCGATTTTTTAAATAAGTTTTTTATGGTTGAATGTCCTAATATTCTACTTCAAACTGCTTCTTCTGTCAGAATTCTTTGTCATCTTTCATGCTGCCTCAGGTATTGTCGCACTGCTGCGTTTTCCATAATCATACGCTCTTTTTTTGCCGTACCCCGAAAAACGCATCAGCGAAATGACTGTCCGTTCATTATTCGTTTGGTTCGTCTTTTTCTGTCTCATCTCCCTCTTATCGCTGCCGCCTAGAGTACAAAACAGCGTAATTAGCCAGGCTCAGCAGTAATTGCCAATTCCTTCCAGCGTTTGTTTTTTCTGTCTCTCTCTATCTCTCTCTCTACTTTTCAATGCAGCGGAAAACTGCGCCCTTTTCGACATCTTTATTGCCCCTTTCGGGTCTTCTTCAGCAAGTAGGACCTTACTGAGCGCATCTAAAGTAAGATGTCCATTAGTCATGAATGGAAGAGCGGTCCCCCCCCCCCCCGCTAAAGAAAAAAAATGCGGGCCGAGTAAGTTTAATTCATTGTTCTGATCGCCCATCCTTTCAAGCGCTGCTGTCGGGCTCTTTACTAATGAGCCCAACGAAGAATACGACTGAAATTATGCTGAAATTATCCTAGCGATGAGGAGCAACATAGGTTGGACCAATTAATCACCGCCGTTTTAATTCTCTCGAGAAACTTTCATTCATCGCGCTGTCATTTCATTTCGAGACACATTCGATCTACCTACCCCGCACAGATGCTATTTTGGGGAGGCTACCAATCACCCCCCCCCCTCCCCACTTTCCGCGTATCTGACAAACCTGACCGCCTAGACCCATCCCACGTTGGCCCCCCTTTCACGTCGTTCTGGAAGAAACGATCAACCAATAAACGCATTGGTGGGCTAAGATTCCAAAATATCCTAATTTTCGACAATCATACCTACAATGGACCTAAGAGAACACGTAGCCGCAAAAAAAAAAAATGTTGGTCTTACGAAAAAAATCGGAGTCGGTGGGGCTGGAACCCAGGCCGCTAGCGTGAAGGCTAACGACTCTACCTCGGGGCCACTGAGGCCGAACAGCGAAGTCTGTTTAGCAGTTGCTCGATAGAACAGAAAGAGTGTTCAAGGTAGCCAGTAGATGGCGCTAGTGGGGGTGCGGCCAGGTTTGTCGATCCCGCCACCACCCTCGTCCGCATCCCTTCCCCCTACCCTCCGGATGCATTCGTAAAGCTCGTGCGTTCGCCTTCAGTGTGCGTAAATATTGCAGAAAGCATGCATTTCACCCGAGGTGGGACAAGGAAGTTACAGCCGCACAATGGCAGCCAAGGAGCCAGAAAAGGTCTAGGCCGATAATTCTAGTGTACTGGCTGCTGTATGTTTTCTTTTACGCCAGAACTACCTCATCGCCGAAAGGAGCGGAAGATAAAAGGGCCAGCCAGTAAATGTTGCGTTGATTGAAGTCTCCCGCTCTGATAAGGTTACTTCTGGAATGTTTTACTGTGGGGTCGTACAGCTTGGACATCATCATTATCACCATCAACAATAACAACAACAGCTTACTCGTGTCCATTGCAGACGAAAGCCTCTCCCATTGAACACTAACCACCAACCGCCCCGGTCCTGCGCTGCTCGTGCTCATTCTTTGCCCCCCGAATTTCCTTATTTCATCCCTCCATCGAGTTATTGGTCTTCCCCTTCTTGTAGAGCCGTATCTCGGTATCTACTCTGTTACTACCCTGGTGGTGCACCCGTTGCCATGATCTGCGCACGGTGCACGACAAACCTCAATAACAATACGTTATTTACCATCGCAGCTTATACGGGTCCTAAGCTTTTATTACCGTCAATCTTTTCAAACAGAATAGCGGTTACATTATGCCTAACAACAACAGAGACAACAACAAAAACAAAGAAGCCGCGTAGGAATGCTCACCGATTAGTATAGAACCCGTAGAATTTTTGCAGCTTTTTTTTCAGAAGTGTCCGTGCATTGCAATTGGGTGGTAGGATTTGGACTCGAAATCTTCTCTCGGTGATCGTACTCGGATTTAAAACCACCGCATGAAAATAAAGCCTTGTAGAATAAAGTTTCGGTTACTGCTCTTTCGCAAATCCAGTTTCAAATCCCGCTTTTTTACCAGAAACACTGAAGTTGAGGTTCCGGTACGGTTGTAATGCATTCCGGAAGCATACATTTTTACTCTTCGGGTTATTAAAGCTGAGCACTTCTATTGCGTTTTATACATTTTTAGTGGTTATGATCGTGGGTTAAACGCCAGGACTTAACGTATACAGGTCCTGCTAGCGGAAATGACCAGGTCCGAAGGCATTGCTTCCCTAGAATCGCCTCCAAATGTTCTCAGTTCGGGCATAACGGCACAGCCCACAAAATGCGTAATGCAGGTTGCTTTAAAGAAAGCCTTTTTCAGTGAAAAACTGGGCTGCATGTAGTTTTTCTTGTATTATATTAACGCAGTTTCGTACACGGCGAAATAAAAGAAGCCCTCATGCATAAACTCAAGACTATGCTGCAGTTTACAAGTGTTTCACTGTTATTTCCAGCGCCTCGAAATACAAAGTCTGTGTTTTAAGTGTTTTCGTCGTCTTTGTTTCTTATACGCAAGCTGGGGTGAACAAAAAACTGTAGCGAAGCTTAGAGAGAAAACAAGAAGACATGTAGAAGCTCGGTGCGAGAAACAAAAGCACAAGAATACAGGACCGTCGTATTCTGTTCTGTTTCCCTTGAGCCATCCTAGAACCTGTCACAACACTAATTTCTCCAACCGTCCGCTTTGCTGCTACATTCAGAATCATATTATAATACAATACCATATATGTATAACACAGTTCCGTCTCTTTTGTCAAAACAGATACAAAATCTGGCTGAGGGAGTGTATACGCAGTGCAAGCAAAGACGGAAGCTTGACAAATTCACTTCAGTGTCCCTTTAACAGGATGGGTACACTTGAGGCGTCATGCCATATGTGCATACGAAGAAATATTTGGCACACGCCAAGGTGCACGTTACGTTTTAAAATAGATTTGTTGGAAACTTGTACATCAATAAAACTACTCAACATATTTCAATACTTTCTTACCTACTCTACTTGTTATCCTGAGGGTATGATGAGCAAGGTGTAAATGCGGTACAGATGATTGGTGAAATACGTACGGGCAAAGGTTTCCTCTGGAACTAGGCAGACATAGGTCTGATCAAACCGAGGCAAGGGCGTGTTAAGCACCAACGAGATCATTCGTTTGTAAAGGTCCAACAACCTTCGTAGACAGAAGACTACAAAGCAGCTACACGAACAACCTCCGAGCAAGGTAGACACACCGGACAAACCATTTAGAGCAGCAACACACGTGCTTAAATAAATACGCTCCTCGTCCCTTGCGCAATGTTGCGAAGTGTTACGAGATCAAGTTGGAAATACAACATCCCAATAATAATGGAATAGGAGAAAATTACAAGGCTGGCCCTAGCTGAAGCTTTGTGTCTCTTTTTAGACATGAAATGTTGTTAGCGAAATCCGTTAGCGAAATCACCCAAGCGCACACTTTGAGCGCGTTGATGTAGATTTTTTTTTGTACTTGTGGTGAAGAGAACGCCTGTTTTTTTTTTCCCACGTGAACTATCTCAAGGAGCCGTAGGGGGAAAAAAACGGTGCTGCGACCCGGACAAAGAAGAATCAGGTGAACGCCGGAGTTTGCTAACAAGCCACCATCAATTTTTACGCGAGTCGTTTCTTATTATATCTGTGGCTCGAAATAGCGAGGAACATTCAAAGTAAAAAGTAAGAAAAAAATCATATAAAAACATTACATTAGAGCCGTAATTTATAGCCATTTATAATGTCGTAGCACCCCCCTCCCCGCCCCCCCCCCCCCCCCTTCTCTGCGCCCGTCAATGCTACTATGCAAAGCTCAGGAGCCATACTACACGCCCGGCTGAATTCGGCCAACAGCTGGGATGAAAGCACTTCGCTTTCCTGGAGATAGTTCTTAGCCCATCCTTCCCTCCCCGGCTGGTGCAACCGTACACGTAGAGTTTGCCCGCCAGGTCATGTTGTCGGGCACAACCTCATTAGCCTCTGGGGCAGAAAATGAAAAAAAAAAAAAAAAAAAAAACTCTGGAAGAGACAAGAGCGGACAGAGCGCTGCTCCGTAAAAAGGCCGCATAATCAACGCCCCATTTTCGGCTTGCCATCGGCTTTTTGCTTCAGCATAGGCTGGAGACGGTGCGCGTGTGTTTTAAGCTTAACATTTCACCTTGGCGGTGAGGGGCCTCCGGATGATGACCCAACACTAAATCTTTCTTCTTGAGCCGTTGCAGAAGCGGACCGATTGTCGCGATTTACCTCGCTGGATTGTCAGGCCCGCAGTCCGGATTGGCATCGGTGCCGCTCGCCAGAGATCCCTTAGCCCCGGGACTTACCTACGGGGAGGGCGCCGGCAAAGCTGCCTAATGCCGACCCCGCTTCTGTTTGTGTTTCATCTCGTTCGGCGCAGTGCCCGGTTTGGCGGCAGTTGATCCCTTTGCCGGCGAGGGCTTTCTTAGTCGGATCTGCGTCAAATTGTTTTGGCTTCCCGAAGGGCGAGAAGCATGACCGCGCGTGTGGCCCTCCCTCTCCCAAGGCTGGTGGCAGCTCCCAGTGAACCGGACTACAAACAGACTGGCGCTAAAGCAATTGGCGCCCATACGGAGCGCCAGCTGGCGGTCCCGACCAGACTTCGTGACACCCCTTCCACCCCTCCCTAACCTTGCTTACTGCTCAATGCTCGTCCAGTTCGACCCCTTGCTGCGTCACCTTCTAAGCCCGCGTAGAACTCGCGTTTGTCTTGCTGGGAAGTTGACTGCCGCCAGTGTGTTCGCCATCGAGGGCTGTTTTTTTTTTCTGGTGTTATTTATTACCCAATGTAGTTGCCTTAGTCCTCTGGGGATTAGCGAGCACCTTCTAGTGGTGTACATGGTTGACTTTGTTCGGGGTATACGTGCTCGCAGATTCAATGACCAACCAACCGCGGTCATGACTCAGCAGTCAGGACATGAGGCTGCTGAGCGCCAGGTCGCGTGTTTGATTCGTAGCGGCTTAATCTTAATTCGGAAGGAAGTAAAATACATAAACACCCCCGTGTGCGACGTTTATGCGCAAGATAAAGCGTTAAAAATACCCAAGTGGTAGAAATTAATCCTTCGATCCCCCTTAACTGGCGTGCCTCGTCACGTGTCGCTTTGGCACGGAGTGCAACGATTTAAGATTCAAGAACTGCACTCGTTAAGTTCAAGGAAGTATCCGCTAAAAGTATCCTTGAACACTTCTGTGAAGGAAGTATTCAAGGAAGTGTCCACTAAAAATTCTTCGTCTCGCCCACCCGTGATAGCTATAAGCAAAACTCAAGGTCCATTTTTCTTTCGAAAGAATTGACCAAAACGGAGACTGTAATTACGTTTAATAAACTGAATAATAGAAGAAAGCCTTCAAGTGCTACCTAGGTGTAACAGGTTTTTCAATGTGCAATTAACCAGGCAAAAAAATTATGCGAACCCCTTCTAAGCAGTCCTTATTATGTAGTCAATGCGAAAGCATTAATGTATAATTCCCAAACGTGTCCACTCATCATGGATTAGTGTTCAATTGCTGAATGTGTGGAGGTGAAAAGCGAAAACGCCCGTGCGTAGATATTTCAGGGCTGTTAAGGATCTCAGGGGTTCAATATTAATCAGGAGCCCTCCACTACGGCACGCCTCACAGCCCGGGTGCAGCTTCATCAAGATCCTCAGAGTTTCCCAATCAGCCTGCCGAGACTACCTGACCGGCCGTATCTCCCATCAAGCCCTGCAAATTTTACGGCAGAATATCTTTATGCCCTTCGCGCACACCGTATGGACTCCTGGCCACATGAGATTAGAAGGCAACGAAGCGGCTTATGCCGCGGCCCGCTAACATGTACTCTGGGCCGTTACCGAGTGCCCTAGTGGCCCCGTATTCATCGCCCGGCTGAACCCCAACCACTCCTCTCCTCGCCTATGCAGATATCACCACCCACTAAATCCTGCAACGACGGAAATATCCACATCCTCTCCATACTCTCTCCAGGACGCAGTTACACTACGCAAGCTACAGACAAACACATTTCTCCACAATACGCTCTACAACAAGGGCACCATGTTGGGCTAGTTGGTGGTGAGATGCAAAGGAGGGAACAGCGCACATTTCGACGAAGGGTGGGCAGAAACACACACCACAAGCTGATCAGTTGACAGTCAGCGCTTGTGGTGTGTGTTTCTCACCGTCCTTTGTTGAAATGTGCGCTGTTCCCTGCTTTGCATAACGCTCTACCATGCCATGTTCCCTCTCCCAACCACATGTCAGTTTTGTCTAAGCATAGGTCCTCTATGCCACATTATCATAGAATGCTCCCACACAACCACCGAACTACCACTCCTCAACATTACCACACAGCAGTGGGTGGAGTTGCTGGGCAGCTCCGACCCCTCTATCGAGCGCATGTTGGTGGAGAGGGCCACCACCACCAACAGGTAGCCTGTTGGTGGTGGTGGCCTGCAAGCTTGCATGGTGTCCTGCAGGCCTGCATGGTGGCCTACATGCCATGGACGTGTCCTGCGCGAGCAGGCCACCTCCAAGGCATCGTGGACTCAGGACGGCTCACATCGGGCGGGCGCCCTAACACCGCGCTTGCTATTTTGATTGAAGTTTACTCAATTAATTCGGCACCTAAAACCCCCCAAAATTGAATTTGAATTGTCGTATTCGTCCTCTGATCATCGTTATCATTTTGTTCCCCTTGTTACGCTTTCTACTTCTTCCGTGACTCTTACTCGGCACATACCCGCGTACGCATCGTCAACCAAAGAGGACATTTAGCTTAAATGTACTCTGCACTCGGCTAATTGCTACTTTCGTAATAAGAATGATCATGTTGGCATGATTACATGTCTCGTGTTGGCATAATTAGATGTCTTAAGACACGTTTCCCACTCGTTGACCACAACGCATTCACTACGCCCTCATTTAGTCCACTTTGTGATGCAGCGGGGATGTTGGGCATGCACTCCTGTCTCGCATTACAGATCTGATTGTCACGTAGATGGAAATTTCCTTGATTTTTAACTCAACTACTTCACTACGTAGGCAGGTACTTAGTAGAGAAATTCGGCCGCAATTCGAGCATTCTTTCGCCTGTTTGTTATTTCTTAAGCTGTCGGCCATTTTGTGTGCCATCTGTTGACCACGATTGCGCCGGATTTTCGATCTACCGAGTTAGGATAAGTTTATCCTTCCAAATGAAAACACACATAGGCACTATCCAGCCAACGTAAGTCCTCAGGCTTGTGTTCGAGGTTGTGTGGTCTCGGCTGAAAGCAGTTGAGCCAAGAGTCCCGACACTAGACAAGAAGTACAACCCAGAACAATGTAGTACGACTCAAGGAAAGAAAATGCTTTTCTTTCAGAGAAAACCACAGAAAATACTGCCAAATACCACTCATCTAATAGAGGTGAGAACACATAAATAATACTGTCAGGAGGAATCCCTAACCACAGACACGCAGTCATCGTTCTGTTAGACTAGTTACACATGTTCTTAGATATTTCTGTGTGTCTGGAAATGACGTGAGGATATTCTCTGTTTGCATTTTGTCGGAGAAAAATGGAATATAGAAAGCGCGAGTTCTTTTACCATAATTAGTGAATATTCTCGGAATAATAACTCTGCCAATGTTTCTGAGAGGGCGTACTTTAATTTTTCATGTTTTAAAGTTAGGAGAGACGTAATTTTTAATGGATGCGTCAAACATATTTATCCTGAACAGCAAGCAAGCTCAAATAGTACACAGCGGCGGAAATGCCTCCCTATGTTGGGCCCTTCCGTAGGCAAGATTGTAAGCTAATTTAGGAATGACTTTGTTAATTGTGTTCAGTTTATACGCCGGCGCTTGACCCAAAATTGATACCCCATACCTTATTATGGTTTCTTCTAAACTTTTATAGACCACCCCTCTAATTGAGATGTCCGAGATTGATCTCAAAGTATACAGGTAAAGACAAACTAGCCCAAGTCTTTTTGCCAAATTATGTATCCGAACACCAATATAAGGTATCATCAAAGTGTAAATGAAGATATTTCACGCTACTTATGAATTTAATAGGAGGGTAAGATAAGGATTGGTTTTTTTGTTACGTAAGTAAACGGCATGTAATGCCTGAATTATTTTGTGAGGACTGTGAGAAGATAAAAACGTTGTTTTGGACTTGTTTATGACAATTCCATTACTGCCAGACCAATCCAACAAAGCAAGATGAAAGATGCGTGCAAGATGCAAGATGAAAGACGACAACAAGTGCAGTGTCGTCAGCATATAAATATATTGCCGATGCCGAATTAGGTTCCACATTGGTGATATCATAAACAGAAAATTTAACAATAGATGCCCCAGAACTGGGCCTTGGGGCACACCGTATTTTATATTCAACGGTTTACTGTCATAGCCACCCACATTCACATATTGCACACTGTCGAAGAAATAGTGTTGACAAAATCGGAGGTATGGACCTCTAAAACCAAAATTTCCTAATTTTTGAAGGAGCAGCGATGGGTCAGCAGTATCGAAAGCTTTTCCTGGGTCAACAAACAGTGTAAGTACGATGTTCTTTTTATCAATTTCCTTACAAAATCGTTTAAGTCTTCAAGCAAGCTTCTGGTGTCCAATTCGCTGCGGAATCCACACTGGGTTTTGCTAATAAAATTATATTTTGCGCAAAATGAAGACATGGTGGCTTGTATTATTGTTTCCACAATACAGGCTAATAAGTTTAGAATGGCGATTGGCCTATAGTTGCTATAGCTGACTTTTGGCCCTTTTTTGTATAAAGAGCTGATTACGCTACTAGTTACGAAGGTACAATACTTCACTTGCATCAAAACTTTTCGGAGTGATCGAGCCCAGCCCGCTGGTCGGTTCAGGCCGTGTTCTAGTCAGACGCACGCCCTAGTGATGCCCGTAATTCCAAGTAGGAAGACGCATTCTGAGTGGCGTATCAACTGACTGCGCAGAAACCGGCTAATACACCTGCTACGCGAGCGTTTCGAAAGCCTTTGAACCGAATGACATTTGTCTCAAATGCCACCTTTGAGCTTCTGCACTACGTTTTTCAAAGGCATTTGGTGGAAATGCTAGTTAAAGGAGCACCACCAACGACCTTTGAGATACTCAAAGGCCTTTGAAAAGAAAACGCTCGTACTCTGGGGCGCAGTTACTGCATGCCGTATTTATAAAATATAATTGTTTACGAGTAAAACTTGGTGGTTTTTAAAGAGCACGCTCTTCATATTTTTCATTTTGTTTTTTTTTTCTATCACTCGGCCTACGATTACGAGGTAACTTGGTACTCTCAACACAAACGGTGCGAGAAATGAAAAAAAAAACTGCATATTTTGTGGATGTCTGGTGCGTGAATGTAGGTTATAATGTATTTTATCGCTCACAAAAAGTGTTCTTTTTTTTGGGGTGGGGGGGGGGGGGGTTGCTGAAATAAACCATTTTTCTGAGTGATGAGAATGAAACTGGGCAGCTGTGGCTACACGAAAACTTAATAGATGAACGCTGAAGTTTTCAACTGCCTTTGAGAATTGTCGTTTAGATCCGCGGAACTCCTTCCAGGAGATCGAGTGGCATTTGAAATTTCGAAGGCCATTCGACTCAAAGACCCTTTCCAACGCTCGTGTAGCACGCTTATAAGCATGTTCGTTCGTATACAAACAGCCGCTGACTGTGAGAGGTAGTCATTTTAGAGTGCAGAGGTTCGGCTTTGCATACTGGCGTCGGCTGCGTAGGCATAGTCTACGAAATACACGGTGCGACCTCCGCCGACTACCAGCGTCACCCAAAGCCTATGTAGCCGGGTTCTGGCTTACGTGGATATCACCCCGTGTGTGTGCGACGTATCGCCTCTGTCGCCTTTAACGCCTCGCAGAAGTTCCAGAAAATGGGCGGGACAAGTACTTCGGCCGAGGGCGAAACTAAGCATCGCGCTCGCCGAGAGGGCAATAGCGGAAGCGGTACTATTACCAACGTGCGCCCTTCGAAGCCTACATTGCGGTTAAACGAACTATAAAAAAATCAAGATAGCCAACACGTTATAACCAAGCGGCGCTCCCCCCGCTCGAGCGCTACCCCTCCCGCGCGCATTAGTGAAACGACTAAATATCTTTTGTGGTTATAGAATTTTACAACCAATTTATCAGGCTGCCAAAAACGTTCGGGCTAAAACACCCGTGTGTTTCAGATTTCAGCGAACGTTAAAGATCCCCAGGTGGTCAAAATAACTACGGCCAAAATAACGGGTCAAAATAACTACGGCGCGCCTCCTCGCCTGTGCAGCGTCGGCGCTTTAAAACCTCACACTCAATCAATCAATCAATCAATCAATCAATCAATCAATCAATCAATCAATCAAAAACGTTAGAATGTTCACTGGGCAAGTGATATAAACAAACAATGCTAATTGTAACGCTTATATTTGGGAATCTCAGCGGTCAGCCCGCGACACAGATAGCCTTTAGGTAAACATTTGGATAAATGCAATATCTGTTTACTGTCCTTCTTTTTCGGTACTTTCCGGGCACTGCAGGACGTATATAGAGGTTTAGTTCACGGTACTTTGAAGCAATGGAAGAGATTATAATAAATAATTAGCTGCCGCAATTGCGCAGGGTTGCTTATTTTCGCAAAATTGTACAATCAGTGACACGTTTTTGATGTCTGTACTTAAAGGCGCGCCTGAATAAAATGTTGTCCTTGGTTATCGGGAACAAAGAATTAAGGACCGGTATGAATAATTCATTGTTAATGGCACGTACGCCTCTGCCGTATGATTAACTTGGCGGCTCTTCTGCGACCACGTGACCAATGCCAATGGTTTTGGCCACCGGGAGAGGGCACGCTTCTCAGCAGACGGAGAGGAACGCGGTTGCCATGGTTAACGTCAAATCACTCAGCTGTGAAATATCTACCGGTGCGCACTGCCCGAAGGAAGGGTCACTGGTATACTGGCGCCTGGCCGCCGTAGAGTCCGCTACGGTGGCTCTTTGAAAGAAATTCACTCCACGCTAAGGAAGGCGACCTCGTGACAGGGATTGAAAAGACCCGGCGCTAATTGCATGAAATGAGGAGAGCCGGTGATTTCGTTGACAGAACCCGGAAGAAACACCACTGAGGAACAGATGCCCAATGCAGTCGCCAACGAGCGATACGAAGGCTGGAATTAACCGGCTCATATCCGGTGTTTTAGGAGCCGTTTCTCGATGACCTGTTTGAATAAATTATAGTACAATTTGGGACCGCCTTTCGTTCAGGGTACGATTTGAAGCTATTTTCCGTGTGAAGATGTTGAGGTGACGTCGTCGAAACGTCAACACATGACCCATATATGTCGTCGCAATTTCGTTGAATGATCATGTAGGTGCTTCAAATTTCTCGCGTTATCGGATTTTCTACCAGTTTTTATTTCCCAGAATAAACGTCAAAATGAAAGAAAGACGGGTTACCCTAGCCAGGTCAATCGTTTCGTGGAATAAACACGCGTAGAATAAACTTCACGCGTAAGTCATAGAACAAGCGCGCGTTACATCAACGCAAGCGTTCTTTCTTTCACTAGAAGACTTCCTGCGGAGTATGTAGACTCCAAAATGCTTCACCTTTGGGAAGCATATTCCAGTCTCGAGCGACGGTGGAAGCGTCACAAACACCGCCATCGCCTCCGCCGAAAGTTAAATTTACTTCGGCAGGAAATCACGAAACATGCAACCTATCTGGCCAGAACCAGCTGGATCCAACTATGCGACGATATGAGGGGCAAGCTTTCCATGCGTCGCACATGGGCATTACTCCGTCATCTCCTCGATCCCGCAAAATCCCGAACGCATCAACACACGCGTATAACCCAGCTTCTCCATGGTTTAAACCTGTCCCAAGAGGCCATCCTTCGACAGCTCCACACTACATACATCCCGAAGCCATTTCCTTCTGACTCCACCCCCCTTTTCTTCACCGGCACCGCTAATTCGGAGCTAGATGCTGAAATTACGCGACAGGAGGTAGAGGCAGCATTACGCGCCCTTCGACGGCAAACGGCTCCCGGCCCGAAACAAAATCTCGAATAAAATTCTTCGCCATCTGGATGACACATCTATAGACCACCTCACCCAATTTTTCAATGCACACTGGAACGCTGGTACACTACCTCGTAGTTGGAAACACTCCGATATCACTTTGATTCCCAAGCCAGCCAAACCTCTCGCACTGCCCAATCTACGACCCATCTCGCTCACCTCCTGCCTCGGAAAACTTTTCGAACACGTCATTTATAATCGGCTATCCGCACACCTTGAAGAACATTCCCTCTTTCCCCCCAACCTCATAGGCTTCCGCCCCGGACTGTCCACACAGGACGCCCTTCTGCAAATCCACCATGATATTCTACAACACCCCCCCACCAGAGACTATGCGGCGATCCTCGCCTTAGATCTCCATAAGGCATTTGATCAGGTAGGGCACTCCGCCATTCTTAGCTCCATCAACACACTGCACCTAGGCGATCGAACATACACCTACATACGCAATTTCCTCACCGATCGCACCACCACTCTCCGACTGGGCACCGTCAAATCAAACATTTTCGACATGCCCAACAGAGGCACCCCCCAAGGGGCCGTTCTTTCGCCTCTACTATTCAATCTCTCCATGCTCCCTCTCGCGAATGCTCTAGAAAATATACCGTCCCTCCACTCGACAATATACGCGGACGACATTACACTTTGGGTCACGCAAGGCAGCGACGCCCACATAGAGGCCACACTCTCAGCAGGGGCTGCCACAGTCTCGCGTCTTGCTGCACAAGCAGGCTTGACTTGCTCGGCGTCTAAATCAGCACTCCTACTCCTTCCTCCACCTAGAATTAGACCCACTCCCCTGAACACCATTCAGGTAATTCTGGACGGACAACCAATCCCCCGGGTCTCCCAGCTTCGCCTTCTCGGCATGCATCTCCAAGCCAACAGGAGCAGCACAGACACCATACATCTTTTGCGCACTCACACCATCCAGACTATTGGTCTCATTAAACGCATCACGTCTAGGAAACATGGGCTAACGGAATTAGAACGGCTGCGAATTGTGCAGTGCTTCCTGGTGAGCCGTTTTTGCTATCACCTCCCGTACGCACAGCTCACCCCCTCTCAACGTACCTCCCTCGATGCCTTACTTCGGAGAGCCTATCGCTCCGTGCTGCTACTGCCCCCCCACGCACCCACCCAACGACTCCTCGCGCTTGGTATACATAATACCATAGACGAACTAATCGAAGCCCATCGCCTGGCCCAGCTTACGCGCCTTTCCCAGACCCCGGCTGGTCGGCAGATCCTCGACCGAATTCATGCCAACCCCTCGCTTATACTAGATCCTCCAGCGCACATCCCCCGGCTTCTCCGCGGGCGTCTCCAAATTAAGCCGATCCCGCGAAATATGCATCCAGCTTACCACCGCGGACGCCGTCTAGCCCGAGCCCAAGCACACCTCTCCCGCTACCCTTCCTCTGAGCATACTCTCTACGTAGACGCAGCGGCCTACCCCACCCATCCTGCCTTCGCACTCGCTGTAGTAGGCGCTTCTCCAACAATCCCTCAGGCTTCAGCTACAGTCGCCACCACCTCCTCGGTAACTGCGGAAGAGGCAGCCATTGCCCTTGCCCTAACTCAATTACCTACCCCCCAGATCATTTTATCTGACTCCCAAACTGCCATACGAAATTACACAAAGGGCGTCATTTCCACAGCTGCCCTAAAAATTCTTCTTCAGAATCCCCCTGCCCACCCCGTGATGCTGCTGTGGACTCCGGCCCACACCGGCGTAGGTTGTAATGAGACGGCACACCAACACGCCCGAGCTTTGATATCCCGGGCTCCCGTTTCTTTTACGCCTACACACGGCATCCCCGAAATGTCCCACGCGTACCTACTTACGTACAGGGACATAACTCAACATTACCGCCTCCTCCGCAGGAACCTACCTCCCCCGCACCCTTCACTTACTCCGCTGGCAGCGCACATGTGGCGGCTCTTACAAACCCACACTTTCCCACACCGCACTCTCCTTGTGCACACTCACCCACACCAATTCACCTCCCCTCACTGCCCCTCATGTGGCGCGCTGGACACTCTCTTCCACTCGCTCTGTGAGTGTCCGCGCGACCCCTTCCCCCCTTTCCCCTCCCCTTCTCACTGGGAGCAGGCTCTGGGGAGCTCTGACCTCGCAACGCAAGAAGCCGTCACGGACAGAGCCCTGGACGTCGCGGGGGCCCTTTGGGCCTCCGCCACCCCCCTACCCTGAACCCAGTGTAAAATAAAGTGGCACTACTACTACTATTCTTTCACTACGCTCGGGTCCCCGACCCCCCCCCCCCCCCCCAACCCCCCCCTTCTCGAATATCGATGTACCGTCGGCGAACAATAATACGGTGCAGTTTTCTTTTGCATCACCGTACAGAATAATCATTTGCGCAATGAAGATGACGTGGAATGCACCTTTTTCGCGACCTCAATGGGAACTGTTGGAGCTATAGGGGAAATTGAATGACGCGCAAATTTGTGGGCAATTTGAGAGAAAATTAACTTGGAAAATCTTGCTAATTTAAGTCCGCTCCAGGTAACTCATGCCACGCCTTGTTTCTGCCTTTATTCGCCTCGTCTACACAGTTTCCGTGTACCTATTAGCCCACAACCGCCATAAACAAGCGCACATTTGGGCGGATAGTTGAACTGCGAAATCGAAAGCTTTTGCTGATTTACGGAGTAATATTTGCACATTCGAGAGCAACTACGCTTCCTGCATAACATATGAAAATATGGTTGACAGTCGACCATGCTTACGTGATAGCCTACAACTCGGCTATGAGGCGCCCGTAGTGGAGGGCTCCGGATTACTTTTGAGCCCGTTTACCATGCACCGAAATCTCGACACACGAGTGTTTTCGCTTTTCGCCTCCGTCAGAAAAGGAGCAACCGCGGCGGCTATCGAACCCACGTCCTTGGGGTCAGCAGCGCAACGCCTTAGCCACAGAGGCACAGCGGCGAGTTCGTCAGCCTTTTCCGTTTGCGCCTTTTTCGTCCTTCAGATGTAGACGCCCTGCCCTTTCTTTTCATAACTTAGGCCCGAGGGCATCCTTTTTATCATAAGTTTTCTCAATTTGCGTATCCTGCTGAAATTCAGAAGCGCTGAAAAAACGCACTCAGGGTTTATATGGTCATTGGGTTTTGAATGGGTATATGATCCGAACGCTCGTTCCGCTCATCCCTCCCTCTACTGAGAAGCGCGAACGTGATGCCACTCACGAGTCAATCCTCGTGTTATACTGTACTATAATGATATAATGATTTATTCGTGTTTCCGTGTCACCTTTAAGCGGCAGGGCTGTTAATATTTTAGTTCCGCCGTATAGCGTTATCACAAAAAAATGCAAAAAGAAAGACTGGGAGCACGTGATCGTGGGCCTCGTGAGTAGCGCCTGACGTCGGCAAGGCTTGCGCGTAAGCTTGCGCCACGTGAGGAGCTCGCAAAAATAACGAGAAAAAATTGGCGCAGCTTGCACTAGCGGTGCCAGGCTGGCGAAACAACAGAGCTTGTGGTCGACCTAGCTTCTACCCACGCTAGCGCATCCCAGAAGAGAGGGAGCACACGGACACCAGCTGTGCTCAGCCGTCTTGAACGGCACTGTAAAGCAAAGACCATCCATGTGTGCACACCGTTTTATTCAGTAGCAATCGTCGTCATCCCTTTCGTCGCCGCCTTCCGACGGCACAGCCGCGAAGGGCAAATCCTCTTGTAGGGCGTCCTTGCCTGGCTAGACGTCCACTTCTTCGTCAGCTGGTCCGGTGGCCGCCTCCACGTGTGGATTGTGAGGGGATGGCTTGACATATTCGCAGTCGGCTTCGGCGTGGCGGACCCGTGGCGCTCCCGTCTCTACACGAC
Organism: Haemaphysalis longicornis; assembly: GCF_048455015.1. Lineage (NCBI taxonomy): Eukaryota > Metazoa > Arthropoda > Arachnida > Ixodida > Ixodidae > Haemaphysalis > Haemaphysalis longicornis. The sequence continues at coordinate 453,353,703 of NW_027526203.1, read as the reverse complement.
GACGACAACGAAGGCGGGAGCTCCTCATGGGGTGTAAGCCCACGCGCAAGCCTTCTGGTCGAAACGGGGCAGCCGCCGCGAGGCACACGCTCACGCGCGCTTGGGGTTTTCTTTCTCTGCCGGACGGATTTGCGTCGGCCCAACCAGCTCTGCAGTTCAATGTGCCGAGCGTGCGTGGGCGTGCGCCTCGTGAGTAGTGCCCGGCGTCGGCTGGCTCGACCTTCGAGAACAGTCTGGCCGGCGTTCTTGGCGTGATCTCTTGCGTGCTCTTCTACTCGCCAGTTCACGTGCGTTCGCTCCTGAAGTGGGGAGCACAGACGCCGAGTTCGCGCTATAGACGCCTTGTCGCGGGTTCTAGCGCGTGCTAACGCTGTCCTCTTAGGGAGAGATGTGAAAGGCTGCGGACAAAATGATCCGGGCTGGCTACGTGGAGAACTTTGAGCGGGAAGTTCGGATATCTATGGGAGGTGCAACAGCCGGGTATCCAACGAAGGGATAGGGGCCGCCAGCTCTGCTGTTTCTCCAGCCTTGCACCGCTAGTGCAAACTGCGCCAATTTTTTTTTCTTACGGAGCGTTGGCATGACATTTGCAGACCTCCGTAACTTTAGAAAAACGTATTTTACGACGCCACTGTGGCTTACCTCAGTGCCTTATATAGTGAGTAACATCCGCACAGTTGACCGCTACGTGAGACCACCAAGTGTTCACGCTCGTCATGCTTTACTGGTGGTGCGCAACTTCACTGGAATTCCAGCGCTCTTATTCACTGCATCCATATCTTTCAGTGAGCTCCCAGATTATCCATGCATGAACGGAAGTATGGCCGTCATTCGCACGCCCTTTGCGATCACATTAGGCGCCAAGCTGGAGTGAATTAATCAAGGGCGGGAGACTCCAACCTCTGCCTTTGAAATTTTCATAAATGCTCTTGGTTACTTTAGTTCAGGTGGCTTTATTTTACATACAGTTATTTCTGCTTTTGATCAGCACAGTTGCTCTCAAAAAGTCAATTTCTTTGAAGAGCGGAGAACAACTAGATGTTAAACAAGACACTGTGTACTTTAGTTCTTCAAACAGCTACCTCAAACAATGAAGGCGCGCAGAGAAAGGCACTCACATGATATTGCTTGTCATGGCTGTTCCTCTGTCTCTATCTCTCTCTCTCTCTCTCTCTCTTGCGCCTCTTCATATTTTTGGGCGTTTGGAGCCCTGTGTAACCAACGAGGCCTTATGGCTTCTTGAAAAGCCTCGAGCAAAACATTTCCTCGGTGGTTCCACGAGATGAAATGTTTTTCTGCCTGTTTTTATTCTTCCTCTTTTCCCCCCCTTTGCCTCGGGCCAAATGGAGGCTCGTAACGCACCAGGCGCTCGAGCGCTTAACATTGTGAACACCGAAGCACGACGATGCTCCGCTTTGTCGTAACGCAGAGAAGGACCCAGTGACACCGGGTCGGTTCATTACACACACGGGAAAAGGCGCGAGGGGCAAAATAAAACTTAGAATACCGGGAAAGGAATAAGAAGAGAGGAAAACTAATCTTCTCGGGTCATTAATCACGCTCGGCTTTCCGTAACTGCTCGAGATGACTTCTCCCCACGCTCCGTGTAAAACACGGCCGGCTAACACGGTTTACCACAGCGCGGCCGACGCTTTACCACAGCGGGGTGGCACGAGCGTTTTCGTCGTGATCGCTTTCGTTGTGGGGTACTAAATTTCGGGAGCGTGTTATTCATCGGTGTGTGTGCAAATAAGGCATTCTCTTCTCTTTTCCTTTCGTCACCAGAAATACTGGGTGAAACTAATTTCGGGCTGTCGCTGTACTAAACGCCGGCATTTAATAAAGAACACTGTCGCATCTCGTTAATACGGACGCCTCCGTTCCCCAGAAAAATCATTGACAATGCAAGTTGTTCCTCTCATTATAGATAAATTTGGTCGACGTTTGTGCTCGAAATAAAAACGTGAATTAAACCATGTACGAAAAGACTGTACGTCTTCGGTTACAACACAGCGCGTGTGATGTGTTTCACTTAAATATTTTGTGCTTGGCGATATTGCAAAGCCGCATAACTGGTTTTATTGCGAGGCAATAGAAGTGAACTACTGTTGTTTAGCAGTCTACGATTCAGTGAAGCTAATGACTTACAAAATAGTGATTAACAGATACGTTTACATAACGGCTAGCAGATACCCGTGTTGCAAACTTTTCCACTTAAATTTAAGGGGTACTCACGTGGTCGCATTCTATGGTACTTACTAGTTCATGACCCGTGGGCTTAAAAAGCACCGTGCTCCAATGCAAAAAGTTTTACGTTTCATAAAAATGTTCCTAACGGCCTAGTTTGCGTATTTTAGAAATACGCAAATAGTACTGAAATAAAAAAAAAAAAAAGAACTCTCACTTGCTAAACAGCGAGCGCCATCTAGTGCAAACTAGCTAAACTAAAATGTGTTTCTTGTTTATTATTTGTTTTAGTGGACAAGTGATGTATTTCTACAATAGGCAAACGGTTTTCATGGATGTGTGGAACTTTTCGTATTGCTGCATGATATTTTCTATGCCCGTGGGTGCTCAATCAGTAAGTCCCATAGGAGCCTGACCAGGTGAGCCCCTCTTAAGATCGACAATCTGGAATTAGGACATATGAAAAAGACAAATTGCTCATCCTCCTCAGCTCCCGTTGTTGGCCTTTACGAAACCGTTTAAAAATGTCACTGGATGACTCATCTCAAATTGCTTTCGATGGCTTAGTTTATAAAACTTCAAACGATTCATTGCAGCAATAACTTGATGGGTATTCTGGTTCTTGCTAGCGCTAATAGATTATTTCGTTTCAATTATTCTTGCAGGACTGTTCGGATTCTGCTGCCCCTGCAAAGGTGTTCGTTTACACATTTTCACCACTGTACCGGATTGTTAAACGAACCGGGCGAAGTGCTGCAGGAAAAGAAACATAATAGGTGGCGAAGTTAGAGTGAGAGTGATAGAGAAGCGAGGAAAGTGGATCGCTCGCTGGACTCTATTATCGCAGCACAACGATTACAGATCGAATGTACTGAATTTTAATATGCGCTAGAGGCACACATTTTTACAACCCTCATAAATTGTACATTGGGAAATTAACTTTTCTAAATAAATGTTGACTGCAGAGCGGATAGGTTACTTTGCGATGAGGTAAAAACGTAAGCAGCTGAAATTCGCGCTTCCACCTCACATCGTTTACGAAGCTTCTACATTGTAGCATTGAGAGTTATGACCTGTTGCTTTCGTTTGGTTCAGTTATCATGTTGCAGTAGAGCAATTCAGCCACAAATGCAAGCCCGACAACTTAAATTCAACATCGCTTCAGAGCCAAGCGTAGACCACAAATGAAAGGAAGAAAATCTCATTAGTAGGAAGATCAACATGACGTGAGGGACGGTTATAATATAATACGAAAGCGCGATCTTTTTCTGTCAGCAAATTAAGTAGATGTGTTTTAGCTGTGCACGGGGCAATGAATAATCTGTTTCAGGCGTTCACCTTTTGTGGAGCGTAAGATTGAAGCGCTCGTTTTTTTGTAAAAAGACTGAGTCTTACGAAACGCGCGAATGGAGCGTGGTAACAATACGATCGGGACCTCATCCTCCGTCCGGTCTCATAGCCCCAAGAATTGTGAAAGAGTAAGGAGAATGATATCACAACCTCATGCGCACTGGGAAGAAAGCAGGAGGAGGAGGAGGAATAATTGGGTCAAAGGGAGGCAGGAATGTTAACCTAGTTATAGCTTATTTTGCTATACTGCACCGAGGAAAAGGAAGAATGCACAAATGTGAGAAAGTAAAAAAAAGGGGCGGGGAAACGTAGTAGCAGAGCGTAGGCAGGTATGTCCGGCTTCGGGGTCCTAAGCGTTGAAGTTCAGGGATAGTCCGTGGAGTATTTCGGTAGAGTTGTTTTTTTCTCAAGTTCGTCGCTGGCGCGAAGCCTATGAGCGCCTTCGCCGCCTTTTGGGCTCATGACGGGGAGTGCCAGTGACGCAAGAACATCTCCTCAGAGAACGGCCGCCAATAGCCTAGGTTGCCCTGAGTTGACGAAAGCTTCTTTCTTTCAAGCGACAAACGTAGGCACTCGCATAAAAGGACGCGCATGATCTCCTGTGTGCCGCAAACTGAATCATCCTCTCTCGTTGACATTTCGGTCAAGTGGGAGTAAGCCTTCGTAAGTGCTTCCCGCAGCCAGAGACCGCAAAGAAGGATTGCGTCAGGTCGTGGGAGGTTTAGTGGAAGGGAACTTTGAACATTCCGCTCAAGGGCACCTACCTGTGCACAGTGATCTCTTCTCGGTTAGCCCATTTGGACAGTGGTGCCTCCGGGGCAAGTATACGAAGAGAGCCCTAGCTGCGTCACTCGGCATAAGGGAATGTGAGTGAGGTTTTGTAAAGTTGTGGGCGGCGTCGAGGTAGAAGCAGGGCTTAATATCACAGAGAGCATTGATAAACATATTCCATCCTTGGTTATGCAAGCTCCATTTCAGTTTGCAGTTGTACGCGAAGCACTTCTACAGATATGTTCCTCTCTAATACCGTGCAAGGTTTCGGATTGCCATTAAAGGTGCCCATATATTTACCCGAGACATTAGCCTCTTGAAGTGTTTAACAATCTCTAAAAAACTGGAATTAGCCACACAGACACACACACACCACAACGCATGCACGCACCCACGCACGCACACACACGCACACGCACACACACACACACACACACACACACACACACACACACACACACACACACACACACACACACACACACACACACACACACACACACACACACACACACGCACACGCACACGCACACGCACACAGGCGACGGTACATCGCCATTTGGGACATCATAAAAAGGTGTGGGGCAAAAGAGACATCATCTCTGCTATGGAGGGCTCAAGTTTTATTCTATTACAAGACTTTAGTCAGCCTTTATTGTTCAAGTTCAAGTTCAAGTTTTTTTATTTACATCGTGAAGATGTGGGTTGGCTCGAGCGAAAAGTGAAAGGAGTTTCACTTGAATAAGCTCGAGCCCCCCTTGTACAAGGCATCAATGCAATCAGGGCAGATAAAAACAGTTCTTCACACCACAGGTTCTGTCAAGTTCTTGGCTGTGCCTCTTATATGCGTTATTAGCCAGGTGTCATACTTGTGATTGAATCCCTGCACTATGATGTGTAAACCATGGTCAGGTAATGTTGTGAGGTTAACAGAAGAATTTTTCCTGGTAATGCCAAGCGCCAACAATATTCAACAAAAAACAAACCGAGTTTTCGGTATGGATCGTGTTTGTTCAATCAATAAACAAGCTTGGGTGGATGGAGAGACGCAGGTTCCTCAACTCTGTACTTGCTGGTTTTCTCTAAAACACTTGTGGGCAGATGTTCCTGAAAATAAGATATAGGGGAAAAAATCTTTCTTCCGGGTATTTTTACTTTCGTTCATTCCTCTTTCAACGAAACCTCTTACTCCACAAGGCAGAGAGTGTTTTTTTTTTCTTTCGAAAAGTTACCCTTCGTGTATAGCAATGTGCCTGTTCTTCATAAGCTTGTGTTCTAACAACGAAGCTGTTATTGGTCGAGTCTTTCATGTGACGAGGCGTGGTAACGCGGGAGCAGCGATGTGGAGACGGCATAGCCTAGCGAGTTGGGGAGCAAGAGCCAAACACGCGTGTAGCGAGTTAAAAGAATTCTTGAACGAGGCGTTTATATAGTTAAAGCATTTATAAACTACTAAATCTAAATGCAAGATCTATACTTGTCAACATTGTTGAGCAAAACGAAAATATTAAGGATACTCGAGGCAAGACATCAATACATAAGTGTTACTTGCATTATTGTTTAATAAAAAAATACACGGCTACTTCATTTCTTGCGATAGCAAATCAAAACATGCACCTCAAAAAAATGTTTTCACCTTAAAATACAAAAAGCACCCGCGGCGCCCACCGTGGCAGTGTTCCAAGTTCTAAAGTAACAAAAGGTTGCAGTAGATGGCGCGAGCAGTGGAACACGGCAAAACTGAATTGACGTGAACGGAATCGCTCTGCTGTCTTTGAGAAGTTATATGGAGTGTAACCTTGCGATTACGGAACGCCAGGCAGCTTCGCCGGTAACATCAGCGTTCGCGACGTTAAGTCAGTGATGCTGGGCGAGGCTTTTTAGAAGTAGCTGTTTCGGGGGCCATTTTTTAAAAATTAAATGCAGACAAGCAAGTGTCGCAAAAGCGCCATAAGTCATCTGAGGCAGCCCCCCCCCCCCTTTCTCCGGCTTCTCCCCTTTCTTGTTTTTGCTGCTTTTGTTGCTTCTTGAAGTTTCATCTTCGTTCGAGCTTCAGCGTGGGTCTACTTCTGTGTCAGGCCGCATGCAGACTTCTAGCGCATAATAGTGCTGCACAAGACACGGCCTTCTCGCCGCGCTTCAGACGCCAGAGCAGCCCGCCTCAGCTTTTCCTCCAGATTGTTCCATCAATCTTGCGGGACATCGAGTGTTAACTACATGGCACCAGCCAATCTAGAAGAGTTTCCCATAGCCGTACATAGAGCAGAGGCTGCGTTTACCCGACAACGGCGGGCACGTGTTGACAAGGCCCTTGCCCCATCGTGTACTGGCACTCCGGGCGACTCCACGGTGACGGTCGGCAGGCGGCGAAGTGCTGTGGGGGGCCGCGTTATTCCGTGGCCACTGGCTCCCGGGAGCTCAGTCGACCGACGCGGCCCCTTGGTAGGAGCCCCTTCTGACAACCATGTCATGTAGAGCCTAGATGTGTAAAGTGTGTTGCTTGTAGCCTGCTTAGCACAGCTGTTTTTTTTTTTTTTTTCGTACGGGAGTATTTCATGCGCTGTTAGCTTGGAAGCTGGCAGAAACGGTGCTTAACTATATTTTACGACACGTCAATATTGGTTCTGGTTTTGTTACTCGTATTGTTGAAATAAAAAAAGAATTGTGATATTTCCAGCAAGGCGAACTGTCGCGTCCACTGTGGCCACCTATTTGAACATTCTCGATATTTTCGAGAGGCCCGTTGAGAAACCATTGAAGGCGGTTCCGATCCCCCGAAACACTGGACCGCCGCGCCGAAAGAGAGGGGGTATGCTAGCAAGCAGGCGTACTGTTTCGCGGGCACATTCTTAAGTTGGCATGCTCGTGCGAGCGCAGCAGAAAGTGGGCACGCAGAAAAAAAAAAAAAAAAAAAGCGACCAAAGTGAAGCACGCACACAAATGGAAACAATAACGACTAGTATGTATACGGCGAGCCGATCCTTGCGACGCGAAACTTCACTACGAATACGTTCTTTCCACCGTAAGATATCGAGCGAGGCACCGCGTTGTATATGGTTGAATAAACGGGAACCCTGTGAAGAAGCCCGCGAGCAGGCGTATTGATAGACGACATCGATCGGTCAAGGTGAAAAAGGAAGTACCCGTTATTTTCAACGTTCTTGCAAGGCTGGGTGAGTGATGGAGAGGGGGTCGGGATTTGCGTACTGTGTAACCTGCGGTAAAGGTGGCTGCTGCTCTTGCTCTGGGGAATTGCATCTCCTTGTCGTATGTTCGCTCTAAGCGGATACGAAACGGGAAGGACAGTCCCTTGCGTGTTGGTGTCCATGCAAGAATTCTGGCCCCATAGCGAAATTTGGGTTCCAGCGGCTCCCCATCGCCTTGGTAAACCACTTGGTTGGGGCTCTTTGGAGGGGTCTGCGCGAAACTTCCAGCTCCGAGCTGCACTGTCCTGGTCGTTTTTTTTATTGCGATAGTATACCCGGTGTCATGAAAACTATGTTACAGATATAATGTCATTATCGTTTCGCGGAGAAGCGCAAGGTTGTGGGGTCCCCATATCCACCACTGGAGGTCAGGTTGTCTGCCAAAGGGAGGGATGTGACTCGGAGGTGTCGTGTGCTGGCCGCTTGCAATGAAGGGCACGTCCACAGCAGATGTTCTGTGTGAACGGGGCATGGTAGCGTGGTGGCCACTCCCGGGTAACAGCGGGAGAGAGGTCTACACCAACACGAAGTCTTCGCAGCAAGACCTCCTCCCAGCGAGCGAGTCTACGAGGGAGGTCTGTCCTACACGGTGGAATTAGAGCTCGTGTGGCGCGGCGAAGATCTTCCTTCTGTTGGAGAAATTGTCCTGGGGCATCTATTGTCAGTGATGGAAATGGTCGTGGAACAAATGCAGGGTGGCAGACGCCATCCGCTGCAGTGTGCGCGGGGAGGGTATTTCGCCGGCTTGAACGTCAGAACGCACTAGTCGACGTAGGGACGCCGCGTGGACCGGAGCCAGTATCATGAACGTACTACCGAAGAAAGCCTCGTGCACACCTCCTCGCTGGTTTCTCGAACAACACGGCGTTCCCGACGAACAATGCGTGGTCTGCCTTCTGTTTTTCAGTTGTTTTTTATCACATTCACAACTGAGGTGCAATTCTTCGTCGTAATTTCAGCGATGATGCTTTCCACTTGAGTTTCTTCCCTTACCTACAACGTTCGTTTCGTATCTATAAGCGTTACTGATATCATCCTTGTTTACATCGCTCGTTGGGTTGAGCAAACTTTTCCTTCAGGGCGCTTAAAAAAGCGCCGAGCTGCTGCCTGACAATTTATCCTCAGGAGTGCGCATATGTTTTATTATTCGAGCTTGACGAATTTCCTCAAGCCGGTATTAATTCTACGCCGGATTTTGGTCTACTGGTTGGGATCTGCCCTGAGTAATTTTTGAACATGGTAATATTCATAAACATCTTCAAGCAATTCACCACCGTCTAAATTAAATATTTTTTGCGTGTTTATTGATCGTATTGCCTTTCCTTTTCATTTTAATTTACTACAATGCGGCTTTATAATAAAGTTCTTGCATCATTTCTTGCAGTTTTCCAAATTCACTGACTAAGATAAGGTAGCCAGGAATGCCTCAAGTACCCTCCATTTACTCGTATGGCTGACTTTTCCAATTTAAGCTTCCTAATTACACCCTTCATCCTGACTCTAAACAACTTTGAGGAGATAGCGCTTCCTTGCCTTACTTCCTTACTGATTGGGAACTTTTCCTTCTTTTTGTGAAGGATTATCCTGCCTGTGCATCTCGTGTATACGTCCTCCGAAAGTATTATTTATTTCTCGTCGATTCCCTCGTCCTTCAAAGTTTCCAGTACTGAAGCGGTGTCTACAAAATCAAACTCCTCAAGTATTAGTCTATATGGGACATGTAAAGACGTTTATTATACTTTGACAATTAAAGAGACGACGACGAAGTGCCTCTTGTAGGACGCGGCTTGTTTCGTCTGCGATATTTTGCGGTGTTTTCACGCTAAACCCACAGGACACCCCCAGGAACCGTGCGACGTCGATCCACCGGCGGACACCGCCTCCAGGAAGCGCGCCAGCCTCCCAGCTGACGCGGACAGCGAGGACACCGAGCTCTACTCAGCGCCCAGTGACGACGACTTGGACGATGGGTTGCAACTGTACCTTGGAAAAAAGGCAAAAAGAAGGCTCCTCACGGATTCTTCGCGATCGAGCCCTTCGACGGTGAAGTCCGTGCCTAAACAACCTGTGCACACGCACGATACTGTTCGGGCCGGAGGCCAAGGCGGACAACTTGAGGCGGCTCAACAAGCGAGCAGTCTCTGCGTTCCTAGAAGCTACTGTGCCCGGCGAAGTCAAGGACGTGAGGATAAGTTCCCGGCGGAACGTCTTGGCCATCGACGTGGAGCGTCAGAGTGCACTGGGGGTTTTGCAGAAGAATACGTCACTGCAAGACATAAAAGTTCATAAGTTCATAAGTTTGAGTTCATAAGTTTCATATGTGGTTTTATGCGTACGAGCCGATTTCAGAACGGCATGGATTATACTCGCGAAATTGAGCGATGCGCCTTGTGATGGGCCGACACCTGTTACCTATATGGGTATATGGATTGTTGAGTAGTGAAGAATTACGTGTCAGTGAAGGCTACATTCTTAGCCATCGGATGACGCCGCAATTACTTTTGTTAGGAGTACAGTGGACTGGATCATGTGGCTGTTAGGAACCTTGTGTTACGTGTATGCGAAACAGGGGTAGTTTTCTTGGTAATCATACCACGCTTTGGGCATGTAGGATCTCGTTACGGTCGAGCAATGACAGCTTGTCGTCGCTCCTATACGGAGAGATAAACTGCGCCCCTTGCGTTTCTGAGTTCCCCTCGCACGCTAATGTTTAAGCGTGAACGAAGTGATACGGCAGTCTCAGCGAAGACTGCTCCTTTGGCAGATAAGCACAGTACGCTGGCACGTTCCTCAATTTCCGTGCCACGTACTCCCCAGAATTGCTTCTCTGAAAAGAAAACGAAAACGAATTATAGGGCATGCCCACACATTTCGCTTCACCTGCCCCCCCCCCCCCCCCCTAAAGTATTTAATTCGGTTTCCTCGTTCGGTAAATTTCGTTTTCATTGCAAGGGCCCGTCGTGGAACTCCGCGCTGAAATGCATTATCATTGCATACGGGCGTTTTTCAGGCATACGAGGCCCTTCCACCCACAGGGCAGCGGTTCTTCACACGCCACGCGAAATTTATTCGTGCCCATCAAAGCGATCGCGAGGCGATCTCCGTCCACATATTTCAAAACTCGCGGCATTAAAAGCCGCCCGCTCTCAGCTGCGTGACCACTCAGGGACCGTGACCATAAATCCAAAAATAGAAGAAACCTTGTTGTCGGCGTTTCGGGCGCAAAGGAATAATTTTCGCTTAGGAGAGCAGTTCGAGATAATTTATTGGAAGTTTTACGAGTGTTTTACTTTTTAGTGTGGTCGCGTTTCTTTATTTTCTCTCTCTTTTTTTTTTCGTCACACGTAAATTTCTCTAGCGCTTGACGGAGGTGCCGTTATACGGGTACTGAATAAATGGTTGTCCGACAATCGAAAAAAAATGTCTGGCGTAGTTACATTACCACAAAACGTTTAATTAATAAACTTTTCCTTCGTAGAGCGGGAACTTGGTTCAACATCGCGATCTGGGGCGGCAAATATTTTCAAATTTCCATCAGCAGAGAGAACAGATGAACGGTTTTTTCTACAACCTCGCACTGTTTTTATTTGTGGCCTTCAATTGCTGTCGTCCCACTGAAAAAAATTGCACTCTTTTTTAAAAAGCTTAGCTTCCTTGGTCTCACTGATTGCGGTGTCATAACCAAGAACTCACTGCTAGAAAACCTACTTTGCACAAAAGGAGGACACATTGTGATGATGACGATGATGATGATGAAGAGAATGAGGAGGAGGAGGAGGAGGAGGAGGAGGAGGAGGAGGAGGAGGATAAGAAGAAGAAGAAGAAGAAGGAGGAGGAGGAGGAGGAGGAGGAGGAGGAGGAGGAGGAGGGGGAGGAGGAGGAGGAGGAAACGCTTCTTGTGGTCAGATTCGCACCTGAGTACATTACGTTACGAAGCCGACGTCTATCCGATGATTTCGCGATTCCGACGCGGTCGAAAGAGTTTGGATTTTACACTTCAACTTTTCCCCTGCTACTCGAACCACTACAGAAATCGAATTCAAACAAATCAATCGCAAACGCCCACTTACTTTATTTCAAGCAGAGGAAGCTTCGCGTTTCGACAACCATATTTCTCGTTAGATGAAAGGGACTTCGATTTTTTTGGCGCCGCAGTTCTGTTTTCTTCCGCGTGAAAAAAAAAAAATCTAAAAAGGCCGTGCAAAGCCCGCGTAAGCTGCAGCTGCACCGATACTACATCAGCACTCGCGCACTGCGATCGTTTTGAAGCGATGTCCACTATATACTAAACATAATATTTATAGTAATTTTTGTGTTTCAAGGGGCGCAATACGGATAAATTGACGCCATTAATTCTGGAGGTAGTACAGTTCGTACTTCCCGCGTGGTATCAGCAAATATGTTTGACGGTGCTCAGTGGCCTTCGATTCGGATGCAGTGAAGTGCGCACCGATTTTCTCGTACCAGCTCCGCAGAGGGATACGTCCCATTAGCGGCATTATTTATGCTTGATTACAGAAATCCTACTGGTAGACAGTGGCGTATATATTTCTTTGCGATTCGTTCACAATTCAGAGGGCTGAATTGTGAACGAATCGCAAAGAAGTCTTTCAAATATATAAAATGGGGGGCAGAGAGCACGTCGCAAGTATTTCATGGATGTTGCGTGTTATTACAGTGAAAGTGAAGTCCCGGAAAAACGTTCTCCCGCGTACGTTTGGATGAGGCTACACCAGGCGTGTAGCATGAGTGGGTAGGATGTTCGTTGGATGTCAGAACACCCCGGATGTTAGAACACCCCGGCTCCACACGTAGCCATGTCAGAACATACGTCCATACGGAGATCAGGATGTCTAAAAGGCCGGGTTCCTGCCGCCTCCCTCTCCCTTTCTTCTGTTGGCGGACACCGTTAAAAATGTCATAGCTCCGACAGCGATGTGCGTTAAGAAAAAGATCCGTTCTTACCCGTTTTAGGCACAGAGTAGAAAAATTACGTGAATCCGGTTTGCCGCAATGCTCCTTAATGATGTAGCGGTGCGACCAGCACGAAGCAGATTTCAGAAATGAAGCGACCCGCCGTATGATCTGCCTCAAAAGATTCAGCTTGCACGCTGCACATCCCGCTAGGCAAAAAACATTGCGCAATATGTCACAGCGCAGACCACATTTTTCACGCCATGTGGCGTACTGGGCCTCGCCCTCGGCACTATGCGCCTCGTTCATAGCAGTTACTGCGCACTATCTCGCCGCACTCCACGCGGAGATTGCAGTATCCGCCGACAGTCTGACAGTAATGCGGTTCCAAAGGGTATACATTAAATTGTTTCCGAAGGGCAGACTGGATCATGTATTGTGTCAGCCCACTTTCACAGGGTACCCTCACGTAGAGACTCGGGGTTTTTTTTTCTAAAAAGGTTACTTACAATTTGCGCGTTCGTTTCTGGCGCAGATGTGGGCGGCTAATAATTCTGCTTCCAGCAGCCACTGATACCATACACATTTTTGTGGCCCTCTAATGAGGCCCACGCACGCTAAGCCACCATATCTGCGTCCTAACTGCACATTTCGACACTTTGTACAGGGTTGCAGAACAATGCCTTCACGCAGGGCCCAGCTGTCGCGCCATTTCTATTGTCTGGCGTCGGCCTAAAATAATCGCGCCGGCTGCTGTAGTCGGCTTTTTTCTACTTTCACTCGAACTGCAGTAACATTATTCCCTCCTACGGTGCGAAATATAAATAATTTTTTTTATATGTAGAAAATTTCGAAGTTATAAGATGCTTTAAATGCCCACTTTCTTTCCCTGAATATCGCATATCCGACTTCATCCGTACGATCTCTTATACCGTGCTTACTACAGCCATTACGATTATGATTGCCCTTTGTATATTTTTTCTCCTTTGCATGTCGGCTCAGCTTGTCAAGGTTGTCCGACTACGAGCTTAGCAACACTAGTACAAACGCCGCACCATTTGTAAGATTATCCAGGGGAATTTCGTCAGCCCGCCAGTAACCTAATACGCAACGCACCTTCCCCTTCGAGTGGCGTTGTGCGAGGTGGCTGGGGTGGGAGAGCAGAACCTCTCCCCCACCACATCTGCTCCCCCGTTCTCCCCCACTTTCCCCGGTGAATGCTGGATAACCTTGTTTAGTGCCACTTTGGTCAAGCACTGCATGTAATACTAGCTTTCAAGCCTCCCAAGCGTAACATTGGACATCCAGGCCGAGAGAATCAGGTGGCCTGGGTCTGCATAGCTGGCTCGTTCAGATGAGGGTTGAGCTTGGAGCAGTACATAACCCGAGTGGGTCTGCGTTCATTTTGGAGGTAAAAAATGTGCGCAGCTTGCGCTGGTGATGCAAGGCTGAAGCTAACAGCGGAGCTTGTGCACCCAGCTTTCACGTGGCTTGGCAAAGTTGTTTGTAGCTTTTGCGAGGCAATGTTGGGCTTGGCTGAGTCATTTCAGCTCGGCGGCGACGCATCGGTTCTCGCCTGGCAGTACGGCGCTCTTCCTGGTAAGCCGCTTCTTTTTCGGGCGTCCAGACTTTCTTCGGCCTTCCCGGGCAGCAGCACGTACGCACGAAATAGAAAAGGCGATAGGTCTGTCGCTGCTCCGGCTGTTCCGAGCTTTTACTCGCCTGTGACGTCACGGCCAATCTCCGCCTTCACACTTGTCGTCCGTGGCTCGGCGACGGGATAGCGGAGCGCACACATGCTGCGGACTCGGCCATACGCGCGTGGGCTGCGAGGAGGTTACGTGGCTCGGTGCTCTTGCAGGTGGTTGCTAGGCCATTTGAAGCGGCGCACAGCTGGGCTGAGTTTTATGGTAACGCTCCACGGTGAAACTAAAAGCTTAAACAGCTACGCTGTAAAAATACGTCTGACGTTTGCATGCGTAAAAGCAACGTAGTTCATAACGCTGGAAGCGTTCCTCGGGCTCTGGTTGAACGAAAGCCAGCAGTCAGAACGCCAAGGAGAGCATAAGAGAAACTTATACATTTTTAATGTGAAAATAAATTTTTTATATGAAATACAGAAAGGTGGTGGACAAAAAACCAGCTCCCCCGGTGGAACCTGAACCCATGGCCTTTTGATTAGGTGACCGGTTCCTTACCGACTCGGCTACCGGGGAGGCTGTGCTCCCCTCCGCCTTCCTGTGTACTTATGTGAATGTGAGTGTTTCCTACGCTTAATAATTGTAGCCACCGCCAATCCGACAGCTCCGGCTGATCGAGGGGACATTCCAATCAATCCCACGACAAAACCTGATTCCTAAACAACGAAGAAGACTTTACAGATTGGTCACCTTGATTGCGCCGCCGTCTCAAATTCTCGGTACGTCGGCCATGTGCGCTCAGAGTTCCAAGAAAAAGCTCTGTGAACGCCAGCCGTCCTCATACGAGCAGTACGCTTCTCACAATAAGGAAGTTCGTGGTCTTAGCCGTGGAGTAGAGAAAGACATCCGTGAGCAGGACCAGGTGCGGCGCATCGTAAAATACATTGATGCTCTCGCGTTTCACGTGCTTACTATCAATAACCCAAGGACTGTGCATGATGTGACGGCGATCTGTGTCAGCGCCTCGGCGAACCGCGGCTGATGCGCCTTTAAAAAGACTCTTAGGCGTTGATCAGAACCATAATACCGAAACAAATACACAACCAACCGGCACCCACTTTTCTTTCTTGGGCTACCTAAACACGGAAATTTTGATCTGTCCCTGAGTCTCTGTTTCTCTGTCATTTTCTATGCCGCTCGATTGAGCCACCCAGCCAAAGTGAAAGAATGCTAGAACACAATGTATGTATAGGCGGTATCGTTCCGGATTATTAAAATTGTTGGCGTGGCTCATACATATCCTTTTTATTCAGCGCACAGGAAACTTTATGCTTTGTTCAGACTACCGACGCGACAGCCATATCGTGAGCTATGGACATAAAAAAACGGCGCTTCGCGCAGTTCGGTTGGCCGAGACGACAAATGTTGTCATTATTTAAAGATATTACGACAGTTGCGACAACAGTCTGAAGCTGGCGTTAGGCATATTTGAGGCAAAATGAAAGTAGATAACTTAGTGGTAACGTTCTTTTAATTAGGAGTACACGTTGGATTGATTTTTGTGACATCAAAGGAAAAAAATAACCGCAATGCGTTAAAGACGGGGCGAAGTCGAAACAGATAAAAACAAGCGTTAAACAAAACAAAAATGTCGGCTGTTGCTGTTCCAAGATGAAAAAGACACAACTGATAAAAAAATGAGCGCTGTTTAGTCCGATGGTGAAGTTGGGAATCTTGAATTGAACTGAACTAACCAACATTGCATTCATTAAGAAAGGAGAGAGAGACGAGAGTGAGAGCGTGAGGGGTCAGAGTGGGGAGAGAAGACGGAGTTTCGAGGCAGGTATCGCAGAAAACAATTGTCTCTCGACGATAGATGAAGGAATTTCAATGAACGGAAACACAAAACAGACAGGTCGGCCTGATTTTATAGGCACTTGCCACATTTGCAGTGAAGCACGCAGATGCGCCGCAAATGTTTTTCCGGTGCCCATTAATTACCTTTCCTCAGGCTCCAGGCTTCAAGATATTGTTACGGAACAGTTGGAAGAAGACGATGAGGGCAGCTACGGCTATGTGCCGTTTGGGTTGAACTTTAGAAGAGGACGAAGGGCTTACAGCTACCAGTCTCTGTACTCTCTCGCTGGCATTGCTCAGCATTGTAATTTTCGTCAATACACTGCATTTGCGTGGTTCTGCCTCGTAACATCTTGGTGGAGGTTGCGGGCTTTTCCCATTTACCACGGAACTCCGCAGCGGTCGTCAAATTCCGCCATCCAGGATGCCTAACAGCACCGACCCTCCTTCAGGCGCTGCCATTCCCCCCATCATCGTGTCTCACCCTCGAGAACCTGGAATGTTTACCGGCAATGATGGAGTCGACGCTGATGAGTGGATCCGTATGTTCGAGCGGGTCAGCCGACTTAACAGGTGGGATCCCACAGTGATGTTGGCCAACGCTGTGTGTTGCCTCAAAGGCACAGCACTGACATGGTACGACACCAACGAAGAGACATTGACCAGCTGGGACGTATTCAAGGACAAGCTACGGGCAGCGTTTGGAAACGCTCCTCACCATCAGCTTGCCGCCAAGAACGACCTCGCGTCTCGTGTCCAGAGTTCAACCGAATCGTACAGCGCATATATTCACGACGTACTTGCTTTGTGTGTCAAGGTTGACCGGGCAATGCCTGAGGAAGAAAAGGTTGGGCACATCTTAAAAGGCATTGCGGACGACGCTTTCAATTTACTAGTTTTCAAGAACAGCTCGAACGTGGACGACATCATTGCAGAGTGCCGACGCTTGGAGCAAGCCAAAAGCCGCCGTATTGCCAAAAACTTCGTCCGCCTTCCGAATACGGCCGCTACTTCGTCCTGCGACGACGTGCTGCTTCGCCCACGCGACGTCGCCCCACCCGCTCCACCTGAGACGCTCACCAGAATAATTCGTCGAGAAATTGAGGCCATGTCGCCAGCCCCGCTCACAACACCAAGCGGTGACAGCCCATCCATTTCTGTTATTCAAGCTGTCGTCCGCCAAGAACTTGACAACTTGGGCCTTCACCCGGTTTGCGCCATGAATCGTCCGGACGTCTACCCGGTTCTGCAAAGCCCCGCACCCATGTATCATACCGCACCTCGTCGTTTCCGCAATCCCGCTGCCTGGCGGACCCCTGACGACCGTCCGATTTGCTTTTGTTGCCATCGTATCGGACACGTCTCCCGCTACTGCCGCAATCGCCCTTACGATGCTGTCCGTACTTCGTATTTCAGGCGACCTGAAAATGCTCCCCGACGATTTTCACCCGATCGTGATAACAACAGCGCCGACGCTCCTTCTTCGTTCCCTAGACTTAGCCGTTCGTCCTCGCCTCATCGTCGCCAGTCCCTGTCCCCCGAAGCTCGCCGTGCGACGTCACCGTCCCGCCCCGGCCGCCTCTTCCCGGAAAACTAGATCGTGCAGCTCTCAGAGGTGATGCTGCATCGACGACCCCGACCGAAAATCCTCTGCCCACTTTACCTGCACCTTGCAATCTTCTTGATGTCCTTGTCGATGGAGTTCCTGTCCAGGCGCTAATTGACACGGGCGCGAACATATCTGTGATAAGTGCGAACCTTTGCAGCCGACTCAAGAAAGTGCTCACTCCTGCCCCATCCCGTGTTCTTCGTGTTGCTGATGGAACTTCCCCTACCGTTGTCGGTATGTGTACCGCCCGCGTCACCATCGCCGATCACCCAGTCCCCGCTTTGTTTACTGTTTTGCCCCACTGCCCCCATGACCTCATTCTGGGCCTTGATTTTCTTTCGGAGCATTCTGCACTTATTGACTGTTCGGAAGGCGCCATCAGCTTTGATCTACCTTGCCCCGAAAGTGAGCCCAAAGAAGTGCAATGTCGCTTACATTCGACAGAGTTCATTCGTCTCACCCCGCGAGCTGCTACTAATGTCCTCCTTTCTACATCGCCCCCTGTTCCTGACGGTGACTACTTCCTTGCCCCACAAACTGACGCTCTACTCAGCCGAGACGTGGCCCTCCCGCACACCGTGGTGCGTGTTTGCAACAACCGCACTACTCTCCCTTTGCTTAATTTTGGCGCCTGTCCGCAAATTATTCCTGGTGGCATGACCATCGCGATGGCTCACCCATTGGACCAGTGCGACCTCTTGACCCTACCTTCTGCCTCGCCCGCATCCGCTGCCGGTTCCTGTACCTCCCCTTCACCGGAAAATGCCTTCAGAACAATGATTTCACCCGATCTCTCGCACGAGAATACTGCAGCCCTTTATCGCCTCCTGCTCTCTTACAGCGACATTTTTGACTTTGGCACTCGCCCTCTCGGCCAGACAAGTGTGGTCAAGCACCGTATTCACACGGGTGACGCCCGCCCGATCCACCGCAGGCCATACCGCGTATCCGCAACTGAACGTCGCATTATACAAGACGAAGTCGACAAAATGCTCGCTAAGGACATCATCGAGCCCTCTTCCAGCCCTTGGGCGTCACCGGTAGTACTAGTTAAAAAGAAGGACAACACGTGGAGATTTTGCGTCGATTACCGTCACCTGAACCACATAACGAAAAAGGACGTGTACCCTCTTCCCCGAATTGACGACGCCCTTGATTGCCTCCACGGAGCAAACTATTTTTCTTCCATCGACCTACGTTCCGGTTATTGGCAAATCGCCGTGGATGAAATGGACCGAGAAAAAACCGCCTTTATTACACCGGATGGTCTCTTCCAATTTAAGGTAATGCCTTTCGGGCTCTGTAACGCGCCTGCCACGTTCGAAAGAATGATGGACGCTCTCCTTCACGGCCTTAAATGGACCACCTGCTTGTGCTACCTCGACGACGTCATCGTTTTCTCTCCGACCTTTGAAACGCATTTAGAACGTTTATCCACGGTCCTGTCTGTTTTCCGTCGCGCAGGTCTTCAACTGAATTCATCCAAATGCCGATTCGCCCAACGTCAACTTCAAATTCTCGGTCACGTCGTGGATGCCCGCGGCGTGCAGCCCGACCCCGCCAAAATACACGCAGTCAAAAACTTTCCCCAACCGCACACCGCAAAAGACGTCAGAAGCTTTCTTGGCCTATGCTCATACTTCCGCCGCTTCATACAAAATTTCGCCCATATTGCCAGGCCTTTAACCGACCTCCTCAAGAAAGACGTTCCATTCACGTGGGAATCTGCACAAGCTGAAGCTTTTTCCACACTTATTGATAGGCTTACTACCACTCCTATTCTAGCCCACTTTGACATTTCCGCTCCAACCGAACTGCGCACTGACGCCAGTGGTCACGGCATAGGAGCGGTCTTAGTGCAGCACCAGTCTGGCGAAGTCCGCGTGATCGCGTACGCCAGCCGCCTCCTTTCGGCCGCCGAGCGCAACTATTCCATAACCGAACGCGAGTGTCTCGCTCTCGTGTGGGCAGTGGCGAAGTTCCGCCCATATCTCTTTGGCCGTCCGTTTTCTGTGGTAACGGATCATCACGCCCTGTGCTGGCTGCAATCACTAAAAGATCCTACGGGCCGCCTTGGCCGCTGGGCTTTGCGTTTGCAAGAATACTCGTTTTCAGTCGTGTACAAATCGGGACGGTTGCACCGTGATGCCGACTGTTTATCGCGTTATCCCGTGGATACTCCAGACGTAGCCTGGAATGACACAGAGGCCTGTATTTTTTCCATCTCCGCACTGCTGCAAATCGGTGCGGAACAATACCGGGACCCCTTCCTCCGATCAATAATCGATCGCCTCCGTACAAATTGTCCTGATCGAACCTCCAGGAATTACGTATTGCAGGAAGGCGTCTTATACCACCAGAACTTTCAAAACGATGGCCCAGACCTGTTGCTTGTCATACCTCCTCATTTGCGTTCCACCGTCCTTGAACAACTTCATGACCATCCACTTTCTGGTCACCTTGGCGTTACGCGCACATACGCTCGCGCACGCCGCCGTTTCTTTTGGCCTGGCTTGTACCGTTCGGTCAAGAAGTATGTTCAAGCTTGTGACCAGTGCCAACGGCGAAAGGTTCCCTGCAAATTGCCTGCTGGACTCCTTCAGCCCCTTCCTATCCCTCACGAACCCTTCGCCCGCGTCGGTCTCGACCTTCTGGGGCCTTTTCCTGCATCCACTTCTGGCAATAAGTGGGTTGCCGTTGCAACAGATTATGCAACACGCTACGCCATAACGCGGGCCCTACCCACAAGCTGCGCCACTGACGTCGCTGACTTCTTCCTTTACGACGTCATCCTACATCATGGAGCACCTCGACAGCTCTTGACCGATCGGGGCCGTAATTTCCTCTCTAAAGTCATTGCCGACATTCTTCATTCCTGTTCCACTAAGCATAAATTGACTACCGCTTACCATCCTCAAACGAACGGCCTCACGGAGCGCCTAAACCGCACGCTGCTCAACATGCTTTCTATGTATGTTTCCTCAGACCACCGGGATTGGGATGCCGCCTTGCCATTTGTAACCTTCGCCTACAATTCCTCCCGCCATGACACAGCTGGTTACTCCCCTTTCTACTTGCTCTTCGGCAGGGAACCGGCTTTACCCTTGGATACCCTTGTCTCGCCTGCCTCAGCTCCTCCTAGTCAGTACGTCAGCGACGCCATTGCACAGGCTGATCTCGCTCGTCAGATCGCTCGCACACGCCTCACTTCGTCACAAGCATCCCAGAAGTCCCTCTATGATCGCCACCACGTCGATGTCCAGTTCCATCCAGGTTCATTGGTGCTACTGTGGTCACCCCAGCGTCATGTAGGACTTTCTACCAAACTACTTTCTCCTTACACCGGCCCTTATCGCGTGTTGCGCCGCGTCACCGACGTTACGTATGAAATCACGCCGCACCCACCCACCTCTGCCCAGCCTCACACGGACCTTGTTCACGTGGCCCGGCTCAAGCCTTACCACCCCAACACCTAAACGTTATGTCCCCAGACGCCGTGGCGGCGTCTTCCCGCCGGGGGGGTTGTGTTACGGAACAGTTGGAAGAAGACGATGAGGGCAGCTACGGCTATGTGCCGTTTGGGTTGAACTTTAGAAGAGGACGAAGGGCTTACAGCTACCAGTCTCTGTACTCTCTCGCTGGCATTGCTCAGCATTGTAATTTTCGTCAATACACTGCATTTGCGTGGTTCTGCCTCGTAACAATATGATAAAATATGAGCTGTCATTCATGGCCGGTGTTGCACGCAGCAAATACGCACCACAGCCGGCTACCACGTAATCCGAGGTGGTCATTCAGACACCGCATACCGGGACTCCCGCCCCCCTCTTCGTCTTCTGGCGGCAAATTTTGCTAATGTTACCGTGACTGCTTCTCACCAGGCCTTCGATCCTTTTTACGTCTATCACCTCCCAATTTACTATCACTGTGCCATCGAGGGACACATTTCCCGTTTGCGCTGACACCACCAACAAGAAGAGAGGCCGGGAAGCACTGCGGCAGGACGCGTCGACTTCCGGCAGCTTAATAGCTGCCGTCAGCGCACGTACCCTTCACTAACCCGACGCTCTTCGCCTCCTCCTAATCATTTTGACGTGCCTCCCTGCGCCCTACCTATAAGAATACCAACAACTTCAGTCTTCCAGAAAGCTCACAAGTCCTTATCGCTGCCTAACGATCATTTACATGTTGCTGTAGAAAGTATTTGCGTTGACGGTCTTGTAGGTAGTGGCGCAAGTGTTTCCAATATTCATCCAAATTTGCGGTCGTGTCAACTCACAGACAGACAGACAGACAGACAGACAGACAGACAGACAGACAGGCAGACAGACAGACCAAAATTTAGCATTTATTACTTCAAGAAAGACTACCCTTTCTTTAAATGCGACGAACTTTTCCAGCAAGCGTAAATATAGTTTTTATCAGGACCACCCCGAGTGAATTCTTTTATTATGACAAAAAAATTCCAGCTCATGAAAGATTCATTGATTAATTCTGCACCCCCGCACAGTGCGAACTTCTAACACCAGGACCCGCGCGCTGCCGTTCTTCCTCGCCGAGATCGTCCAACGTGCGTACCAGTTGTATGCTCCCTGGACAGTTTACACGTGAGTCCCGCTGAGCTGATGCCTTCCGACGTCCGCGAGGACAGGCGCCCTTCTCCCGAGTCAGGCGCTCTCGTCCAAGCGGCAGCCCTTCCGATGTGCCTGCTCCTGCTCGTCGGCGATAGTTCTCCCGGCCCGTGGCCGTAATTTGGCCGCCGCGTTGACGGGCCTTCGTAATGCCCGGCCCTGTTGCCTTGATGTGCCGCCGAGACGGCCTGATCTGGCGCAGCGTTGTGTGCGCTTATCTTTGGCCCTCCACGCGTCGCTCTGATCACCGCGCTCCGTTCTGATTGTCGGCTCTGTTCTCGGGGATTCAAAGCCGGTGTCCGCCGGAAGCCCGCACCGGGCCTGTCCAGAGATCTGGCAAAACATCCGAGGCAATCACGCGCTCTATGTACGTAAGGCGGGGGCGACGGTTTTCGCCGACCGGTGGTGTGGGTGCACGGTTGGCTGCACGGCTCAGCAACTACATAACGGGAGGCTGTTGTTCCAGCTTATCGCTTCTGTTTTCTTGTTTGCCCGCGTATAGACTTCATTAGCATGCAACGGCCAATATAAGGTAGCTGCTGAAATAAAGCATACGCACCAGTGCGTTTGACCTACTGAGCGCCTATTGAAGACGAGACGACCGCGACAAAAGTAGGTGCAGTGAAACGTGCTGCTGTTGCTCGGAGTAGATAATTTCTGACGGGGTATCAAGGGAGAATTGCAATTGTTGTTTTTGTCGTTTTTCTTGTTTGGATAAAAGCAATCAACTGTCAGCTTAGCCGAATTAGCTGATGATTCCAATATACAGGTGATCAGCCCACGTATATATTATGTCACAGTTGGGCACGCGTCTTGAAGGGATTACTTCCCACTGATACCCTGTTTGCAAATTTCTAAGCACCCCATTTGCTTTGCTCAGGTGGCGGTCGGTGAAAATTGGGTAGCGATGAACTGCAGAGGGATAGGGCGCGAAATTGAAGCTTAAAGGCTTAAGGTTTATTGAAAATAAGTCTAGACATCCGTAAGTAAAAATGAGTACAAACAGTCCTGGGAGCAGGGTGCATTCCATTTAATTTATCCAAACTACCCGACTGTGAGAAAAACAGGGCTTCGATCTGGTTTACAATCACGGCGGGCTTATACTGTCGCCAGACAATGATTTATAGCGCACCTTGCGCAAAACCCTCGTTATTCGGACAATACGAGACAGCTGCTCTGGGGAGTAAATTGCTATAACGTGGCCCGCGCATTTGGTTTTGTTAGCGCATGTTGTCGGCGCGCTACGTGATGTCATCAACTCATACAAACAGAACTTTTATAAGCATAAGAGGGGTTGTATAGGCAAGAGATGAAGGCAACGAGGCGCGCAACCATCGAAAATTCTTGTGGACTTCGCTGTTTCAGACGATATTAAAGTGTTGGTCTGGGTAGGCATGAAAACAAATACAAAGTAGCTTAGAAACACATAGCGTTTTTTAACAGTATTTGCCGAAAGAAAGCGGTAAATGAAGGTGCCATCTACCGCGAACGCGAGCATAGTCGACTGAAACGCTATAGTGCACGCATTCCGGCCAATCGCAGCTCGTCTAGCGCGCCTCGGTTGCCACACTCTGGCCGGCACGGCAAGTTAACCACATAGCACTAACCGTGTAACGCCCTGCATCCGCACAAAAATGCATAAGCGGCGGAGTTAACGCGTATAATCGTTCAAAGAGCATTGAGTGAAATTATAGGTCGTAGAAAATTTCTAGAACCTATAAATAAAAAATAATTAAAAGTACTAAAATGAACTAATAAAAAATGGGGAAAAAGCGCGAACCATGTAACGCCCTGCATCTGCACAAAAATGCTTAATTAGCTACGTTAACATATTTAATCGTAAGAAGAGCGCGAAGGAAGATTATTGGTTGAAATAATTTTAGAAATTTCGGGAAATCACTTAGTGTACACATAAAAAATGCGAAAGCTGCGAAATAACAAAATAAAAAATAGCGAAAAAGCGCCATCCGTGTTACGGCCTACCCACCCACCAAAATGCATATTTAGCAAAGCTAAAACATTTCATCGCTATAAGAGCGTCATCATCAGCAGCCCAATAGGTCCACTGCAGGACGAAGACCTCTGCCATCGACCAATCAGGAAAGTTTATTTTTCCCGTTATGTGCAGCGAACAATAGGTGATTGGAGAAAAAGCTGCACTTTCGCAGTTTCACAGAGCTCCAGCCACACGTAAACAGGAGCTTTAGCGTGTACAGGAGAAAAAAAAACGAAAAAATAGTCTTATGCAACCTAGGGACGATGCATGAGATTCTCACTCCCATTGTATGTGCAACAAGGTATGTTCTTGATAATTTCTGCCAGCTAGCGTGAAATTACACCAAGTTTCGTCAATGCTGTGCGTGCCTACGTCACCGATCACTCAGAAAATCCAACAATGGCGCAAACCCGGGAATCGAAAATACCGCGCTGAATAACCCACTCTGGTGATTTTAATGCTTCTTATTGTGCTTGGGCGAATAAGGCATTCCCGTAATATCGTTGCCACGCAGCTAGCGCCTCGGAAGAAAGCATTACACGCGTACAAACACGTTGCTAGCTTGCTTCGGTTCCTGTGAAGACCGGTTTCTGCGAGTTGCGAGCACCAAATAACCTGAACACGGTGTTACGGACATGCATACTGCCTGCATTTACGCAACAGTGCGTTAACACAGGCGCGAGAGGGACTCAGGAATGTACAGATACTTAATATACTTTACAGACACAATTGATTAACATCCTTGGGTATTTCCAATGTAACTGGGTTCCTGGTTCACTTCGAGACCCTTATTAGCTGACTTTGTTCCCGTAGTATCACCATGCGATAACTTGACTCGATCGGGAAGAATGCGGTCTATTTGTGTGATTTGGTTACATCTTCCCTGTTCACTGCTTATCTTCCGTGACTATACGTCCTGGCAACCTCAAAAACTCAACATCTGGCTGCTAATTAATGAAACGTGTTTTGTTGCAGTTTCCTTGGAATTCTCGCTGTCGCGATAAACAACCCTAATTGAGCCCAGCGTATCGCATAAAGCAACAGACCCTTTCCCCCTCCCCCTCTTCTCTTTCTTTAGTTACTGGGACGCGCGCCCTTTCATTGAACATTCCTTCCAATACTATGCGTTTATTGTCATTCCATGCTTGGAATAGATGTACCCCGGTTCTATATAAATTGCGATCGATCGCACACTGTCAACGTCAGAACCTTTTTGGGGAGGACCTTGTTTTCATTTCTTGCTTGCGCTCGCTAGAAAGATATCACTGTAGTGTTCGTTTTTTCATTCGTCAAAATTTTGGAGGCCAGCCAAAGATAAAGCGCGCTGACTTGGACCGCTAAATTGAAGTCATTCCGGTAATAACGGCAAGCTTCGCACTGCTCGCATTTGCGAAGACTTACGAACTATAGAGACCGAACGGTGATCAAAAGTAGGGGAGGTTAGAAAGTGTCCAGGGTTTGCGCGGTAGGTTCCACCGACATACGCACTTAAGTGTAGTCAAACGCAGTTAACATGTTACTTCAGTGATGTGTATATATCCCCTACAAATACGTTATACGAGTTTTTTTTTTTTCTAGACTTTGATTTCTTCATCTGTGTATCACAAGGAATGACTATAACCTCATTAGGCGCGACAAACCCCCTTTAAGTAGCCGCCGAATGGCCCGGGCAATAAGGACTGCATCTTTCCCTCATCACATAAATCTCTCTCTCTCTCTCTCTCTCTCTCTCTCTCTCTCTCTCTCTCTCTCTCGTTACATACATACATACATACATACATACATACATACATACATACATACATACATACATACATGCGTGCATGCATACATACATACATACATACATACATACATACATACATACATACATACATACATACATACATGCATACATGCATACATACATACATACATACATACATACATACATACATACATACATACATACATACATAAGATGAATATACTCCGTCAAACACGTCGATTACACAAAGCAGCGGAGAGGTTCTGTGCAGACTTTTAGGCTAGCGACATTACGCCTGGAAACAGTATTAAAAAGGCTTGCTTGCTTCACGAGGCTGACGTCGTAATAACAGATGAGCTTGAACAGTCGTTCAAGGTATACGAATAGGGGGAAAGCCACGGACATCGACGGAATAACTATGAACCTTGAACTATGAACTATCAACCATGAACTATGAACCATGAACTGTGAACTAACGGATGGCGAAAGCATTTTAGCAAGTGAGAGAGAAAAATGATTTTCGAAATCCCTGAGGACTTCAAAGGTACCGCCAACCTGGAAAAATCAACCAAATACTGCTTCAAAAGAAGGGGGACGTCACAGGGCTTAAAAATTACAGATCCATCAGCCGACTCTCTGTTTTGTACAAGCTGTTTATCAAGGCTAAAGTTAACGACAGAAGTGACACCCAAAGTTTACAACAATCGAGAGAACAGGAAGGATTTGGGATTTTCTGTGCTCAACAAGAGATAAGTTTCGTGCGATTCGCCCAGATAATGCGGAAACTCGCAGAATACAACAAACCCCTTTACATGGCATTAAGAGGTTGCGGAAAAGTCGGTTTCAGTAGTCACTGCCACAGTAATGCAACCATTCAGAGGCAAGATAGTTTAGGGAACTTATACAGGGCTCTTGGAGGGCCTATACAACGGCGTATACAGGCGCGATAATCATTCACAAGGCAGGAAAAATTATGCCAGAAAGGCAGTCAGAGATAGCGCCACCATGTAAACTAAATTATCTGCAGTCTGCCTAGACGGAGAACTTAATAAACAATACTTTAAGAAGTAAGAGATAGTAATATATTGAGGATATTTGAATCATTTGAGATTACCAAATGACATCGTCTCGTTCCGCAAGTCGGGAGAAGACCTGCGAAGAATTCTTCGTAAATTGCCCTCAGAAAGCTTAGCCTTAGGGGTAAAGATCAATATGAATATGTCGAAAGTGATAAACAGAAGAAACCACCCCTGCCAGCGTATTTGTGATATTCATTCAAAAGTTTAGCTGTCAATTTCTTCGCTAGGCAACACTGGAAACGGCCACGGAAATGGCCTATGCGCCCCGGACATAGCGCGGCTTGTGCCACTGCGCCCACACGCCGAAGAAAAAAAAAAAAAAAAAACACCGGCGTGCGTCATATTCTCCGTTTAAACCCAATTCCAAACACTGGTGTCAACAGCGATGTTATTGATCGCACCAACATTGGACTCGAGGCATTACTTTGCGTTCAGTGGGGTAGAGTTTGGAGCATCCAACACAAGTCATTTGCTTAGCACGGACAAGTAGTACCGCCATCCCGCGGAGCCCGACGTAACCAGTAACGGCGCACTCACATGGTTGCCGGCATGCGTGCCTCGCCAGTAAATACAAGCTATAGGCAATGAAATACCGAAAGAGATGGATGAATATAAGTATACTAGATAAGTTTTTATGCCGGTTTAAACCGCCCGAGGCAAATCAGGCGTGGAATTACTATGGACTGGGAAACAAATGCCGGCAGTCTACAACGCCAAAGAAGGCATAGGGGAATGGTTAGACTATTTTTTACCGTAAGTAACGTTACATTATTATTTTTTATTAATTACGTGAGAAAGAAACAAAGAAAAACACGCGCCCAGAGTGGGGACCGAACCCACGCCTTTCGATTAGATCTCGAATGCCTTACCAATTCGGCTATCTGGGCGACTGTGTTCTCCTTCACTTTCTGGGGTATTTATATTTACTACAACTGTATCTGACGCTTGAGGGTGGTAGCCAGCGCCACTCAGACTACACGGGGAGACTTTCGGTAAAAAATAGTCTAACCATTCCCCTATGCCTTCTTTGGCGTTGTAGACTGCCGGCATTTCTTTCTGTACTTCCTAACGAGCCCCTCATTTCCAAACCATATTATCGTGCGAAAGCTTAGGGAGGGCCTCGGTTCTGGCAGCCTTGATGCCAAGGTAGCATAACAGGGTTTCCCGCCAGGTACCCGCTTATGACAGGCTGTAGACGTTCGAGTCACGCCCCGGGGGTTGAAAAGAAGGTCCCCTTCTCCCCGTGTAGTCTGAGTGGCGCTGGCTACCACCCTCAAGCGTCAGATACAGTTGTAGTAAATATAAATACCCCAGAAAGTGAAGGAGAACGCAGTCGCCCTGATATCCAAATTGGTAAGGCATTCGAGATCTAATCGAAAGGCGTGGGTTCGTTCCCCGCACTGGGCGCGTGTTTTTCTTTCTTTCTTTCTCACGTAATTAATAAAAAATAATAATGTAACGTTACTTACGGTAAAAAATAGTCTAAGCATTCCCATATGCCTTCTTTGGCGTTGTAGACTGCCGGCATTTCTTTCTGTATTTCCTAACGAGCCCCTCATTTCGAAACCTATATATATATATATATATATATATATATATATATATATATATATATATATATATATATATATATATATATATATATATATATATATATATATATATATATATATATATATATATATATATATATATATATATATATATATAGAAGGTCCTTTCACCCCGAGTAGTCCGAGTGGCGCTGGCTACCACCCCCAACTGCAGGGAAACATAAATACCCGAGAAAGTGGTGGGGAAACAGCCCCACCGGTAGCGTAGTGGTTATTGAACCAGACCGGTATTCTGGAGGTCGGGGGTTCGGATCCCACCCGGCGGGCATTTTTTTGTGTGTGTGCGTGTGCGTGTGCGTGTTTGTGTTTGTGTTTGTGTGTGTGTGTGTTTTCATGTTCATGTTATAGTTATAATTTTTAAGCCAATATATCTACCTCATCACTTTCTTCCCTGTCTGCTTAATTAAAGCACATCCGTGTTTGGAATTACATTGTAATTGCTGTCCAGTACGGCCCTTTTTATTAGCTTGGAAACGCAGTAGAGATGTATTAGCAACTCTTTTCACGCATAATCATCCAACTGCGCATTGACGTGGCGCGAATGTTTACGATGGCGGAACTTCGCGCCACGCTCCTTCGACAGTGGTCTCCTGCACGCTAAAGGTCAACAAGGTGCACGCCTAGTTCCCAGTCAAGTAAGGCGTAAAGTGGCAAGTCGAGTGCCCTGTTGTGGCTGTATGGTGCAGACATCGCAGACACGGATGTAGATGCCTTAGCTGCTGTTTTCATAAGCACTAAACTACATTTGGGTCTGGCGCGAATGTTTACGAAGTTTGATGACGGAACTTCGCACAACGCAGTTCCGACAGCGGCCTTCTGCGCGCTAAAGGTCAACAAGGTGCCCTGTCCAGTTAGGCGAAGAGAGCCCAGCCGAGTGTCCCGTAGTGGCGCGCATGGCGTAGTCATCGCGGACACTGAACTGAGGCCTGCGATCGACGCTAATATGCTCACTGAAGGATGAGACCTCCGATAACGCAGCTGCCACCGACAATCGTTCTGTGTTGACCACTCCAAACACGCTTGGTGCCATTTTGGCGTCGGCGTACATCATGATGTGCCTTCCCAAGAACAAGACATACACATAAAACAAAAGAACTAACAAGGAAGGCTATTCGCACGTAGACTTTTCGTCGAAAACGTGTACAGCTACCAGCAGGCTTAAAGAGGCAACCTAGCTTCCGAGCTGGATCAGCCTTTAATCCAGTAGGATTGGCTTGCCCGCTAAGCTCCAGTACTTGAGGGCGGGGGGGGGGGGGGGGGGGGGGGGAGAGAGGCAAGGGGGGCTCAGGAGACGTGGAGTACACAGCAAAAACATTGGTCTCTGCATTGGACAATGTCAACCTTGCTGCCGCTATTTACACAGTACACAATTCACACGAGCAGATCTCAGATGGTGTGTTTTGGCTTTCGAAAAAACCACCAAAATATACGTGCATTCGCTCCCAAGGTTATGGTGCGCCCTTCGACTAAGTTTTTGCGGAGGTAGCTGCCACTAACATACTAACGCAGGGAAAGAGCCGGAAGATAAGAAAAGGCTACAATGGTACTGCTGTTGATGGCCGCTGGTAAAACGGCCTGTCTCTAAAAGGACACATGGGGATGGTACATCGTTTACCAGCCTAGATTAGATACCGCTTACGTGATCACATAACACAACGTAAACCAAGTTACGTGGCATAAATCACGTAACGTCACGTACATGTAGTCACGTGACCAAAATCAAGGGACAGCTCTGCCCACCTCACGTAACTTAGCTATTTTACGTAACGTAACTATTTTGCTGCTGCTTTGCAGCTGAAGTAAAAGCCACACCGAGAAATATAGCAGATATATTTACGAGAGCTCTCCTTGTGTGTTGACGCATAAGTTGAGCGTCATCGCGACAACACTGCTCGAATGGGGAAGCCGCCGCTGACTTTTGAACCCCTTGGCGGTGATAGGCTTACGCTGTGTACATATAACACAAGGCTTTGTTAACCCGCACAATATTCTAATGCTATTACTTTACCAAGGGAGAAAACTATAACTCAGTGATGTAGGTGTTGCCGATGTAAACAAATATACCACCCGTTACCATCGAATAAAATGAACGCGTTACGGCCCAATACACGTTACGTACGAATGAAAGTAATCCGTTACCATCCCCATTAAAAAAGAAAAAAATAGAGCTCTTCCACTACTGGAAGGCGGAAGTCCAGCGAAGCTGCATTGGTGAGTTATGTGTGAGTTGCATTGGTCAGTCATGTACATTGAGTTATGTATAGGTGGCACTATATTGATCGAATAGCGACACACACAAAACTTCCATAGAAGTATTTCAAATAATTACCATGTAATTTGTTTCGGGATAGTTTCGATAAAACACGAGCGAGAGAGGGAAAGAGAGAGAGAGAGAGATTTACCGCCGTTCCTGTAACCATACTTCCTTCGTAGACGACCTTGTGTTGACAGCGGACGGAAATTCTGCAACATTTACAACTTCACTGTTACCTAATTATCACAAGTAAATGAAACTCGGCGTAATGACAGAGCCGTCTTGGCGGCCGATTTCAGCGAGATTTTTCCCCCAAGATACCTGTTTTATATTGAAAGCTACGGAGCAGTTGGCACTAGCTGCGGAGAAAGCGCGTGCAATTCTTTGTTGACGTGACCCGATAGACGTCCGATAGACGTCCGCAACTTTAGTCAGAAGCTAGCGCGAGACAGCTTCGCTGTAAAAAATAACGTGCGTTACTTCGGCGCTGCTCCCTTTCCTTTCTCTAATGAAATCTACCAGAACTGTAATCACTGGCGATATTCACGAATTATATTTGTACACTGTATCCATTAACGGAATACATGAACTGCATTTCTGAAAGAAGAAACACAATACGTTCACGCAGACGCCAAATTTTTAAGCCGAATAGTAATTACCAACATGCAAATATGTGCGTGTTGAGGGGGTTCACGGCAGCTTTGAGTGCTCGTAGAAGTACTTTCACACCCACAAATGGAATAAAATACCGTTCGCTTCAACTCTGCGAAGAAGGATTACCAGTAAAGCTGCGGGGCCGAGCCTCAACGTGAGCGACAATATGCTTTGACCGGATCGTAGTCCAAGGGGTGCACGAAACAAAAACACGTCTATTCGTAATTTTCGGTTGACCATACTTCCTGCTTTATTGCCTGAATGAATTTTTGACGAACTAGAGTTTTATTCCAGCGGACAAACTTGGGGCTGTCTGTTTCCCTCCCATAAAGCCCGTGTATTGACAGCAGACGACAATTCCACAATATTTACGGTGAACTATGTAATTTTGAAAAGTAAATAAATCTCGGCACAATGTCAGAATCATCTTAGCGGCTAATTGTCATATTATTTCTCCGGATAGTTTCAATAGAACAAGAGCTAGAGCCACTTTCTGCAATGATACTTCAGCCGAAAATGGACGTGCTCCACTGTACAAAGTGAGAAAGCCATCTTATAAAAGCCAAGCTTAGAACGATTTTCTTAAACTTGGCTTCACCTCTCAGGACAAACGCATTTCTAGAAAGACATTTTTAGAGGAGATTTACGCCGTCTTGTATTAAAATATGAAGTCCCTAGGACTTTATTTTTAACAGTGGAGCTGTTTAAGCTTGTAGTTCGGCCGTGGAGCCTCACCAGAAAACTCTGCCCAGCTTTGCGCCGCCTTGCGCTGCCGCCTAGCAACCACCTGCTATAGCTGCGCCTTCACCAGCCTAGATTAGATACCGCTTACGTGATCACATAACATAACGTAAACCAAGTTACGTGGCATAAATCACGTAACGTCACGTACATGAAGTCACGTGACCAAAATCAAGGGACAGCTCTGCCCACCTCACGTTACTTAGATACCGCCTGTATAACCACGTAACATCACGTAAGTCACGTGACCAAAATCACGTAACATCTCGTAAAAGCTAGTCACACGTGACATGTTCCCGCCAAAGCCAAGTAACTCTAGTCACGTGGCATGTTCCCACCAATATCAAGTAACATCACGTAAAGCTGGCCACGTGACATGTTTCCGGCAAAACCATGGAGGAAAAAAAAGTTAGGAGACGGCATGACGTCACGCAGCTAGCCTTCGCAAGCCCAGGTCCGTTGAAGCCGCTCCCTCCGCCGTTTCCCTTTCTCAAGCCGCCGCAGTCGGCCCTCCAAGGTCGGGTGGGCCGGCGGCGGCGGCGGTCTCCGACTCCGGGGCATCTCTCGTGTTTCGTTGGCGGTAGCTGTTCCCCGTCCTTCCTGCATTTGTCTGCTCGGCGATCTCATGCCCGTGTGCGGGCAGGAGTGCCGCGTACGTGCGGAAGACAAAAGCCGTGGGAAAAAAAACCAACATATAGCAGGCTTCGCGACAACGGGCCGCAGAGCAGTTTCGAGCAGACGAAATTGAAGAGCGCGGCGGCCCATACAGAGGCGGTGCGGCGGGGTCACGTGGTGCAGTGACGCCTGGGCCGACTTCGATTTTACTTTTTATGTATAGGCTTCACGTTTCTCCGGCGGCGCCGTCTCCTAACTTTTTCTTCCTCCATGGGCAAAACCACGTAACATCACGTAACAACTGGTCATGTGTGACATGTTCCCGCCAAACCACGTAAAGGTAGTCACGCGACATGTTCCCGCCAAAACCATGTAAAGCTAGTCACGTGACATGTTCCCGCCAGAACCACGTAAGGCCAGTCACATGACTGGGCCTAGCAACAGCGATTTCTCGCTAACCACCTGCGAGAGCACCGACCACGTAACCTCCTCGCGACCTACGCGCGTACGGCGGAGTCCACGGCTTGTGTGCGTTCCGTTCTCCTCTCTCTGAGCAACGGACGGCAGGTGTGAGGGCGGAGCTTGGCTGTGACGTCACAGGCGAGTAAAAGCTCGGAACAGCCTGCGCGGCGACAGACCTCTCGCCTCCTCTATTCCATGCGTACGTGTTGCTGCCATGGGAATACCGGAGAAAGTCCAGACGCCCGAAAGAGAAGCGGCTTGCCAGGAAAAGCGGCGTACTGCCAAGCGAGAAGCGATGCGTCGCCGCCGAGCTGATACGGCGAAACGTCAGCGAGTTGCAGAAGAACATTGTACATTGTACATTGTACATTGTACATACTTCAATGACCGAGTGTTGATTGCTCTTTGGGGGGCTAACGACGACAAAACGCAGAAAACTTGGCCCGAGTCTCCAAGCATGAACACGCATCAACTTAGCCGAACCAAGAATAAGCTGGGTGGGTCACCAGCTTCGCTGTGTGCCTAGTCGTTGCGCCACAAGTGCGAAGCTGCCCCAATTTTTTTATAAGTTTTTAACAGCAGAACTATTTAAGCTTTTGCAGTATCTAGAGTGCCGTCCGACAGCACTGTAGCTCAGCGCTACATCCATGGCAAAAGTGCCGTCGATCACGTTCGAATATTTAGCACTAGGATAGCACCACTTAAAGCGTCTGTCGTTGTAGTGTATCGGTTCCGTCACAGCATCTTGATGCCAACGACGGTGGTTCGAGACCGAAACTTGCCTGGGGTCTCCTTTTTTTCGCGTAAATTGACTTGAAATTTTCATTGTTTAGGTGGCCTTTTTGGCATTTTGAATGATTGCTTTGTGTTTCTTAGGTTATGTTACGTTAGGTTTGGTTAGTTTACGTGGGCTTACCTTACTTTAAGTTAGGTAGGGCGATGTAGTGTCTGGCATGGTATTTGTTTACAAAACGTCAGTGGACGTCCATATAGTGGAGTACTTATAGTACCGTCGCACGGCACTCTAGACAAAGCCTTAGGCTCTTACTTCCGCCGTATAGCGTTAACAGAAAAAAGTACGGAGAAAAAAAACCAACATCACGAGTGCTTGCCGGGCTTGCCGGGCTTGCGCCACGTGAGGAGCTCAAAATATACCAAAAATAATGCCAAGCGCACTTCGGCGTGAGCCTCGTGAGGAGCGCCCGGCATCGGCCAGCTTGACCTTCGAGAACGAGTCTGGCCAGCATTCGTGGCGTGATCTCTCGCGTGTTCTTCTACTCGACAGTTCACGTGCGTTCGCGCCTGAAGAAGGTACATCAGACACCTAGATCGCGCTGCGGACGCCGAGTTCGCGAAGCCGGTTGCCGCGGGTTCTAGCGCGTGGAGAGATGGGGAAGGCTGCGGACAAAACGATCCGGGCCTGCCAGTCATGGAGAACTTTCAGCGGCAAGTTCGGAAATCCATGTGGGGGGCAACAGCCTGGTCTCTGACGAAGGGACGGGGGCCGCCATCTCTGCTGTTTCTCCATCCTTGCACCACTTGTGCAAGCTGCGGCAATTTTTTTCATACGCTGGCGGCGTGGCGCAAAGTTCTACGATCCCGGGGATATGAGTGGGCGCCGCAACGTGGCGCTACGCTCACTTGCGATTCTTGTCTACATCGCTCTGTTGCCGCACACGATATGCTGGATCCTAGCCATAGAGAGCTTAGCTGTAAAAATGCAGGTACCCGCCGCGGTGGCTCAGAATGGCTGAGGCGTTGTGCTGCTGAGCCCAGGGACGCGGGTGCTACCCCGGTGCCAGCGTCCGCTTTTCAGATAGAAGCGAAAAGCAAGAATGCCCGTGTGTGGAGATTTCGGCGCCCGCTAAAGATCCCGGAGCCTTCCACTACGATGCTCCTCATCACCTAGGTGTTGCTTCGGTGCGTCAGACCCCAGATTTTTTTTTATATAAAATGGAAGTTAATCGTAAAAATTTCTTCTCGCGTATTTATTTCATTCGTGCGAGCATGTGTGAGTGTTGGTGTGCGGGCGACTGCGAAGCGGGAGAACCAGTGGTCTAAAGAACCAATGTCTTTTTTTTTTTTTTTTTTGCAATTTCGGGAAAACATTTAGTGCAGACAGGCGGGTTTAGCTGAGTGCGGGTGGGAATGTTGCTGATGTGACATATGCGTTCCGGTTCTCGACGCTTTTTAAGGGGAATGCGGCGAGGAAGTTTCGGGAGCCAAATGTAAAAAGCAACAAGTACCGTGACCCTACGGGTGCTCCGCAAAGGTAATGTAAATCACTTACGCGTGGCTGCTTTGAAACAGTAATCGATACCTATGAAGTACTCGAGTAAGGCAATTTGTTCCCAGAAGCACGTTTACTTGTAACGCGCTACTGCCAAGACTGCCAAAACAAGGCTTTGCTCCTGCGTTCAAATCGCTGCAGTGAGAGGTTGCCTTGTCGCCGGTTGCTTTGTCAATTAATTGTCATTGGTTAAAACCTCCTAACCTCCAAAGACGCTCAAGCAGAATTTGGTGTGGTCTACTTCCAGTTCAACGCGCACATGCTCCTATTCAGTTCCGCTTTAAAGCAGTTCTTGTTTGGTTTCCTTTCTCTTTATTAAAGTTGATGCTTTGGCGAGTTGGTGTTCCATAATCTTGAATTCACAGCGCAAACAAGAAACGTTTCTTGTTCGCGCTGTGAATTCAAGATTTCTTCCTGTCTTTTCGTGTCCCATGTGGCACAACTCCCCCATCGTTAAATAACATAAGTACCTCTGACCTATTAGACAGTTTCGACGAAAAGAAAAAAAAAGGCTGTGACGCAATATTTTGTTTTACGTGTAGGTTACCAACAACCAGAACTTCTCCGAATTTCTCTTGAAAAGTTTATTGCGCTTTCGGGTTTTATCCGCGAGCTATAAGCGGCCATATTTTTTATTTGTTTTTTGCAAAACGTAAACATGTTTTACATTGCAAGGAACGAAAACTGATCACCTTCATTCCGAGGCAAACTACTTGCTTAACTATATCGTCCTAAATCAAGCATAGAACGGCACGAAGAACTGCTGCAGTTCAGATGAGATTATTCCAACGTGTTTTTTAATTAATCCGGAGCCTTTAATCCCGGCGCGCCTCATTACCGGTGTAGTTACGGCGCGTTAAACCCCATAATCAATCAATCAATCAATCAATCAATCAATCAATCAATCAATCAATCAATCAATCAATCAATCAATCAATCGATCGATCGATCGATCGATCGATCAATCAATCAATCAATCAATCAATCAATCAATCAATCTATCAATCAATCAATCAATCAATCAATCAGTCAATCAATCAATCAAGCAATCAATCAATCAAACAACTCTTTTTTTTTCTTTTCGCACAAGTTGAAGTACACTTCCGAGATGCGGGAATGCACTTCTTGGCAAAAACAAAACAAGAAAAGTAATATTTAACAAAAACAATTTTGATGCGGCAATTTTGATTTCCTTCCGTGCCGTGACCTTCCTGAAGTTTCTCGACTACTTTGCCGTGGCATACGTCCAGGGCTGCGCCGAAAGCTTTCCGACGTTTCTTTCTTCTTTTTTTTTTTCGATCTGAGTTCCGCTCTTCCGTCGTATGGGGCGCGTCGTAGTCGATCGCGCTCGTGTCTCCATCCCGCCGCCGTGATTGGGGTGAGGTGTAGCGCCTAGAACGAGATAACCGGGTTTATCCACGCGCATTCGCTTTCCAACTGCGTTTCTTCAAATTCAGGCCGCATGGCGCAAGCACGCTTCAATTCTTCGACGGATTTGTGTACACCCTGCAGCCCATCCCATGCAACTCCGTCTATAGAAGGCTCAGTCGACGCTGACAAATTCATAAAGCGCGTAGCTAGTTTGTGCTCCGCTGCAAATGGAACTGAGCAAGATGATTTTATGTGCAGGTTCGGGCTA
This sequence comes from Haemaphysalis longicornis, assembly GCF_048455015.1. NCBI lineage: Eukaryota > Metazoa > Arthropoda > Arachnida > Ixodida > Ixodidae > Haemaphysalis > Haemaphysalis longicornis. Next base: position 453,316,448 of record NW_027526203.1, on the reverse strand, counting down.
GTTGGTAATCTATTGGGAATGTCTTTCCAATCGTGCCGTGCTGCGGGGACAGAGACGACCGGCAGCGATTTTCACGCATGCATGTTAATGAGCAGTATCACTTGCGACAAGAACGCTTACCGAAAGGTGTGGTGGGCTGCTTAGTTACCCACGTCGCAACTACTCCACGCCACTACCGCATAGCAGTCAACCCGTGGTCTTGAAACAAGGCACTGACGTAAGCCCTGATCGTATATTGACGGCGATTGATGATGACGTCCGACAGCAGCATAATAGGTGTAAGCGCTCAATCGCCTAGCACCGCACTCGAAGGCATCAGCTTAGGGCGGCGATGGTGAAGGGGTCACATTGCACGTCGCCCGGGGTACTGTGTCTGGAACCTAGTATAACTCCAATCAATCAACCATTTCCGCTGCCCGTGGAGGTATACTGATTCCAGTGTTGACACCAATACGTTGTGAGTATCGCCCATGCCTATAACATCATCATAAACAACAACCTATTCAGCTCAACTGCATGACGAATTCCTCTCCCATTGACCTCCAACCGCTCCTGTCCTGCGGTGCTCGAGCCCATTCCTTCCACCCGAAATTCCTTATTTCATGCCTCCATTGTGTTATACTGGCCTTCCCCTTTTTCCAGATCCGCCTCTCGGTATCCACTCTGCTGCCCTTGTGGTCCACCGGTTCTCATTTTGTCCCACTACGTGGCCAGCCCAAGTCCATTTCTTTTTCTTTATTTGAACTATGATACCATCCACTCGAGTTTGTTCCGTGATCAAGGAAGCTCGTTTTCTGCATGTCACTAAGTGTTACTTCGATCATTATTCGTTCCATGGCCAGTTGAGCCAACCTAAGTTTGCTTTCTAGTTGTTTAGTAAGGCGACAAGTTTCCGCTCCATATGTCACCACCGACAGGATGCATTGGTTGTATATTCTCATTTTGAGTGATGTACGTAGCTTACTTTTCATTATTTGGGAGTGTTTACCTACCTGTTCTGCACCGAATTTCTATCTCGTGACTGGGATCAGTTCTGATACTCTGGCCTTCTACTTGTTCTAGAATTTCGTTACACAGCCTGAAGAGGGCGCTTTCAGCATGTTTATTCATCATGACATCAAATTTATTCATATTTATCTTTAGTCCCACGGTTTTACTCCCTGATTGCAATTCATGGAGCATTTTTTTGCAGGTGGTCCGCTGACTCACTTAGCAAGAGTATGTCATCTGCAAATTTCAAATAGCTTTAGTATTACCGTTTATCCGTAATCGTAAGTTTTCCCAGTCAGGCTTCCTCCCATCAGGATCTTGAATGGTGTTGTTTCCTTTTTCATTGCTGATTCGACGTGCTCGTAAAAATTTTCTACGGCATTATCAACGTAATTAGATGTTGGCGTGTAGGCTCGTACTTTCTTTAACCTGTATCGCTTGTTTAGCTTGATCACAATGACTGCCAGTCTTTCGTTAATGCAAAAAGGTTCTCCACGTTCCCCGCTATTTCTCTGAGGATTAGGAAACCCCCTCCGCGCTCTTTTCTTTCTTGAGGTCCTCGGTAGCACAGAACGTGCCCGCTAGTAAGCTCCATGAAGCCTTCTGTTGGTCTAACTTCGCCTAACCCTTTGATACCCCACTTGATATTCAAGGGCCCCTCTAGTAGAACAGCTAAGCTATCCTCACTAGACAGGGTTCGCGCGTTGAACGTTGCCACAGTCAAGTTCCAATGGAGGCCTGTCCGGACCCACAGATACTTAGCACGCTCAGCTGTATCGCTGTTCTGACCGCCGCCGTGAACAGGTGCTCTACAGCTGTTGAGGACTGAAGGCAGACAGTTGACTTGGCCAGTCATGCGACGTGATGGCCAACTACTACACCAGAGTGGCCAGATTCTTCTGTGGTGACGGAGTGTTGTTTATGTCCCTAAGAGCCTTCCTAGCGTGGTTGAACCTTTCTAGTGTAGCACGTTAGGTATCCTGGATGATGGTTACTTTTGGAGCAGGCGGCACTCCGTACATGCGTCAATTGTGCTCTGGGAGCCGGAATAGGAGAGCAGAAGATAGAGAAGGATGAGCAAGAAAAAGAAGAAAGAAAAGAAAGGAAAGAAAAAAGAGAAAGAAAGAAAAACGATTAAAACAAATGAATGCGCGCTCCACGCATGCATGAAAGCCATGTTTCAACTAATCCGCGATCGGTGTGTTTTTCTCTCTTCCACGCGCCGCCTCGTATGAGGAAATTGACAATGTAACGTTCGAAGCTTGCCTGTATCTTATAGATATGGTCGCGGAGAAAGAAGCCTCTACTCGATTGCAGCCATCAGGGTGGACGAGGAAATGGCCATAGCATTGGCTGTGTCCCATGTCACTACCGCCCGACCCGCGGAAGCTGACGACGACGACACCTGGGCAATTATAACAGACTCCCAAGCCACCTGCCGTGCATAGTCTTCTGGAATCCCCTCCATCCAAGCAAACAACAGTCTTCGACACTCCGATTCATCCAAGCTTCCCATCATTCGTATCGTCTAGACCCGGGGCCATTCCTCCCTTCTTGGAAATGAGCAAGCACACGCGCTCGCCCGAGAAATGACCCACGGGCGTCAGAGAAAGTGGACAGACAGATCCAGGGTGACTCCAAGACATCAGCTTCTATCATCCCTTCCCACGAACCTCTTAACTATACACTCACACTCGCCTACTACCGCACACAAAGAAAAACACTACCTCCACCCCACCACTCCCTATCCAGCGCCGACGCCACGTCATGGCGGCAGCTCCAGACACACACGTTCCCAAACTTACACCACAAACACCTCTTCTTTCCCACCCAATACGCTAGCAACTGCCCGGCTTGCAAGAGCCCCACTCCCACCCTCTACCACTCTGTATGAGAGTGTCCGCGTCCACCAGACGGGCTCACACCTATACGTATCCCCACCCTCGCCTCTTGGGAGGCTGCTCTGTCCAGCACTGCCCCGCAAGACCAGCAACGGCTGATCGAGCGGGCCCGCCGGATAGTGTCCGCCATTGGAGTCCTGGACTGAGGACACCCCCCCTTATCGAGGCTGCTCTTCGACCAACAAATGAGTTCAATTAATGTTTTCACCACTACCACCGCTAAAGAGGTATGTGTAAGCAATCGGGTTTGCTTGCAGTTAGTGCAGGTCGTTGCCCACAAATCTAATGCGACACGCAGCAAGCAGACTCAGAGTGCTTTTTGAAGCAGCATAAAGGTATTGAGAGAAGTTGAACACGCAAAAAACGAAAGAAATATTAAGCCGCACTGGCCGACGGTGGTCACTCACGCTTCGCCGCTTACGAGCAAAGCAGGGTATGAGTGTACTGTCGTTACGTTATATAGATATATGCCAGCAAGGCGGGTCGCTTGAAATAAATACAGGCCTAAAACCGACAGCATGGTGCGTGTATCATCCCATAATATCTGCTCCTAATCGGCTCATTGGGATCCCAGGTGGTGCTTGTTACTGCTTGTATACGGGTGACGTCAAGAGAAAAAAAAAGATTTCCTGATTGTCTTTTCGATATTATTTTCGATTTAAAGCGACCTCTGTGCATGAATAGCAGTAAGAGCGGGCGAGTAAGGCACGGTCGCGAGTGGTGTCCGCGGTCAAAGCGGATTGACCCCAGCTCACCGCGGGAGTCGCTGCGGGAGAGAAAACGAAATAATGGGCTTTATCCTACATAAGTCGAGCACATGTCGCCCGTTTTTAGCTTGCTAAGTGTTTTGGGAATTATTTCGTGGAAATAATCCGACCAGGGTCTCGTGAAAAAATCTCGTGAAGGCAAGCAATTTTGGCACGCTGTGCTTCGCTCTTTGGAAGCGACTCGCTTGATCTTGTTGGGTAAATTTTTTATGTAATCAAGTGGCGTTATTCACAATTCGTATTTCATCCTATGTGGACCGAGCTTCAAGTCAACTAATCTGTTTGTTATGCCGGATTTGCAAGGAGCACGCGAGTACTGATTAATTCAGATAATTTCCAAATATGAAACCGTGTTTGCAAGGTGGCTGTGCTTTCGTTTTTATCAACGCAAGTCACTACGTGGATAGTCGTCTTTACTGTGCATAATGCTAACCCTCGTAAAAAAAATCGCAATCGACTAAGCACCGATAGAGCGATCTGGAGCAACGACACCACGGCCCGTTGCAAGCGTGAGAGACCACGCTTCTTCAAAACGTGCCTGTAGTTGCCCGAATTGTTTGCTCCCGCGCCACTGCAGCCATGACTGTGCAATGCAGCTTGCGTGTCGCAGTAACACTTCCGGCAGCAAATAGGCTTTGACTGCCCCGTAAACAAACCAGACAGCAGCGTAGGAGCAGGTGACAACGCCAGTGACACGTGGCTGAATTCATTTGCTTAGCTGCGCGTATCAAAAGTGGCATGAACGAGGCACGGCTGTGACAACAATGGCAGCATGTAACAGTCGCGAAAGTTCTTTGAGCCGCCAGCTAGCGACCGCATCCAGCCAAACAATTCAAACCGGGGAGCTTTCAAGCTTTCTTCCGCTCGGCGAAGTGGAGAGTGGGAACATTTTAGGCAAGAAGTGTGGCGAAAAGTGGCGATGAGTGAAGGAGCCCACGAGCAGGTGCTGGGGTGAGCAGCAGCAGGGTACAATAACATGTACAACCAATTGGAAAGAAAAATGGCAGCATCTCCACTCCGTGAATGATGGCGAGGGTACGGAGTACGGGGGCTCGAAATTACACCGAAGTTGCGAACCGAGTGACATCCGATTTGCTCCCCGCCCGTCATTCGATTTGAGCCGTGAGTTGCACCTTAATTATTCCCTAAATGAAACTCCAACTCATGGCTCAAATCGAATTTCACTTCATTTTCGCTTGATGGTGGTGTGCGCACGGATGGACGCGGTCGGACATTGGGAGGTCCTAAGGTACTCCGCACCGTTGCAAGCGAGGGAGTAAGCCGTTTTACTCTCGGGTGCTAACTCACGGTTGTAGCTCAATGGGTAAGACGACTGACACTGACTCTATCTGGTCTACCAGGCACAGGCTCGAATCCTGCCGGTGCCTGTGTGATTTTTTGCGACTGTAAATGCTATGCGCACGGACGCGGACGGACATTGTGCGGTCCTAAGGTACTCCGCGCCTAAAAAAACGCTTCCCGTGGTCGTAATCGAACCTGGATCCCCCGCGTATTCAAACCGGCATCTATCCGATTGCGCTCCATCTTTTTTTCTTTATTGCCTGTTTCGAACATCACTGATATCCTTGCTACACGTGACAAAAACACTGCCCTTACCTAAACCAGCGTAGAATAGCTATAAACGAAGCGTGGTGGTTTTCACTAACTTTAACTTGGCTTTTCTTACGTCTGCCCCTTTCTTATGAGACAGATGGTTAAAAAGCGAAGCTTTCTCCATTCAAACTCAGTTTAATCAAAGTCCATAATCCACTTTCCTCACGTCCAAAATCCAAGCTGCCAATCATGCAAACTGAGTCAAGTAAAAGACCACAATCCACCCCCATAAAGTCCAAAATACAAGTGCCCAAGATCGAAGCCAAGTCCACTTCAACTCAGCCAAAGTCCAAAGCCAACGCCCACGCAACGAACCCAAAGGAAGCGCTGCACTCCACGAATGCGATGCAGCTCCGCCGTTTCCTCTATCTTCGCATCTCAATTACGAAGCGGGTCGTTTTTTTTATATTTTCTGGTAAAGCCAATGTACCGCGTGGCCAATTGACCGAAAGAACCTTGGAACGCCTGACAAGCGACAGCGAGGCGAGCTCTGTTCTCAATAATAAAGGCACAAGTAAAATACCGCTCTGCTAGGCAACATCCGGGCATGTGCAAACAGGAGAGTTGCGGCTGTGGTTGCGAGTGCGGTTCTAGGCGGCGTTCGGAAGTGGCACAGCACGCGCCTGCTGACCTGCAATTGCGGCGCAAGAGCCACCATTACTCGCAGCGCCATGTTCCTCCCAGCATGGCAATGAAATTGCGCTAAAAGGACAGGATGAAAATAAGAATATAGACCATACAGCGCAGACTAACAGACGGAGTTGATTTCCACGCTCATATTATCAAGCGGACAAGTGGAAACAAGAGAAATTTAAACTACAAAACTAAAACTACAAAAAACAGACAAAAATGCAAGAAGCAAAAAAAAACACACACACAGATCACCATGACACACATGCCGTCTCCAACAAATTAGACCCCATCAAGGAATGTGATTTCCTTACCCAACAACGATACCAAAGCGACACTAATGCAAACATCACCCGCGCGCACAATTTCACGCGCCCCTATTACTTCCTTCGTGGGTGAGTCACGGCTCGTAGCGAGCACCTTAGTTTTTTTGAAAAAATGAAGAACACTTATATTCACGGCAATGAATGCCAAGATGCCCGCTTATCGAGTTACTAACATTGTTCTTGTGCTCACGAAGTCTATCGTTGATACATCTGCCAGTTTGGCCGATGTATACTTTTTTGCAGGGCAATGGAATCAAGTATTTCACAATTTCACGCGCCTCTATTATTTCCCGCTCACGATCACTCGCTAGATTTCGGGTCACTCGCTAGATCGCGTTCGTTCCTCCCTCTCACACAGTTGATCGCACGTACCTTTCCATTGTTCCCTTCTCGGCAGCTAACATTGCCCCCTCCCCTTTCCGGCTGGGAATAAAATTTTAGGAACAACGCAAAGTACACCTGAGTTGAGTGAGTTAATTTCAGCATTTGTTTACACACGCAAATAATTGGGCTCAACTTTGTTTGCCCGGCGTAACGGACTGGCGCGTCGCAGGAAGTGGACTGGGAACTAGCGCAGAAGTTGGAGCGCTAAAAGGCTTCAGTGAGCATTTTATGCTGCCGTATACCAAGACGAAGGAGCCCATAGAGAATGGTATTGTAGAACCAGCGCTCTCAAAGCAATCCTCGCCGCGCTGCTTCTAACTTCTAACACGACGTCGTAACGTTGTCTTTCAAGCGCCACATCGAACTGACGGCAGTGGGCAAGCCGGTTGGGCACCCTGTCATTTTCAGCGGGCGGAAGACGTGACAGGTGCGGAAACGGGCGTAGCACCGTCGGCCGCCAGCAGAGACGCGTAACTAAGCCGTGGCAGTTGTGCAGCATGGCCCCCCGCAACAAGCAAAACGCATGAGAGCACGGTCCCCCGAGAGCGTGTCTTCGACGAAGTGCGCAGCCTTCCCAGAAAGAGAGGAAAAATCTTGACGGCGTAGTTGACACTAGGTCCTTGTTGCCAGTGGGTCTCTGAAACAAGGGAGCCAGCGGCAGGGCAGTGTTTAGGTAGGCATTAGCCACGGCCGGAAGAGCTTGCTTCTCCAGGTCGAGCTCCAGATAATGGGGACGTGTGGACAGGCACCCACAGAGGTTCGTTCGTGGCGCCCCAAAAAGCTGCAATAGAGTTCGGCATAACAGTGACTGCAGCCCCAGAACTTGTGTGAGTAGGAGGAAATGAACCATTTGCATGCAGGTGTAAGCTACGACGTCGCAGATTGGCCATCATGGTCGTTCGGGACAAGGGCAGTTGAGCGGCCCCACCATGAAGAACTAACCGAGTCCCTTGCACCACAACCGTACCTGTTACGGCTCGGCGGTGCGAAACGACAAAAGCTTGCCACGCCCAGCCTGCTTTGTACATTCGCGATCAATGGCACGCACAGCTGTTTCCGTGATCTCGTTTCCAGAACTTCCACCTCGGCCGTCGCACCGAATGCGGTCACACGTGGAATTAAGCTTGCCTTGCTCCGTTCTATGTTCGCGGTAAAAGTGAGCTTCTCCTCGTATTGTATCTCTACGAAATGAGACAAAACCTGCCCTCTAGCACCTACCAGTCATGCATGCCAAGCACGACTGGTAGGGGTGGTTGGAAGTCAGTGGGAGAGACCTTCGTCCTGCAGTGGAGCTGAATAGGCTGTTGTTGTTGATGATGATTAACGGAAGCCGGTGTTCTTAAGCTTTCATCTAACCTCGTTTTACGGTGGAATTCCGCCGCCACGTGGTGAGCAAGCGGCGGGGATCCTGGCGTGGGGTTCGGTCCTGGGCGGGATGGGGCAGCTCACTTAAACGTGACCTATTGAGATTTATACATAGTTATGCCTTGGAAGTTTGAGGGCCACGTCGGAATGCTTACGTGTACCAGGGTGGGGGAGCAGCTGTATAGACGGCGATGTTCGAAGGTTATGCTTCGGGCATTCGAGGGCTGGTGGACGTTTCTTGAGAAGTTCGCGGTGGGCTTGCCGCTGAGACTGCATGCCGTGCGGTACACGCAACTCTCGATGTCGGGCCGGTTGATTCCAGTAAGTTGGTAGCGGTGGTGCCGGCGACCACAATCCGTCGGCTAGTAGGGGTTAGGCCTACCGGTCTCGGTTTCAAAAAGCAGGGCTCGTTTTTCCTAAAGCGGGGCAGTATGAAAATCCAGGTGAGTAGGTAGATGGTCACTCACTCACAAAGGTCAATGAAAAAGCGGTGTGCAGTTCCGGCTACTGTTCTTGTGTACCCAGAGACCTTGAGTAGTGTGACGTGTTTCGTGTGTACCGTTCATGAAGATTATCATGATACCCATATTTACCACAGTATCCGTCCGCGGCTGCTGTCACTGCACAGGGCAGACAGGAACGTTCATTATTACAAGGACAGTTGCCGCTAGGTGGTCTGGCATGATTATGCGATTTAAATAAAGTTAAAAAACTCAGGTCTTGTGTGTGCTTTTGTTGTGGCGCATGATTACCTTAAAGATTTCTATCATTATAGCCTTCAAACTCTTTCACAAAGCCCTGGTGTCACCAAGATGTTACAAATTAGCATTTCTTGGTTTTCTTAAAGAAATGTATATTGATGACCGCCTCCGCCAGAAGTGTGGTTTGTTGAAGAAGACTATGTATTGGAAACAATGATTTGGAGTAGATGGCGTTCGAGGTGCTTATATTTGCGCTTAAAAGCTTGTTCAATGTCGTCTTTTGCGTAATGAAATGTGAAGTCGTCATTCAGTCCAGTAATGTGCAACCCCATTGGCTGAAAACGGGGTTATAGGCTGGCCTTATTTCTCTATTGGTTGTGAACGGGGGTCTAAGGCGGCCTGAACTCCCATTGCGTATTCGACGTCCCGACATTAGCTCTAACGTTGTGCCTCGATGTCTAACGCCATACACCGGTACCCGCAGAATGATGTATAAAGACTTTTACCGCGCTTTCAAGCTCCGGCTTCAGACTCAGCGTGAAGGCCACCTAAAGTTAAATCTGTATATAGGCCTAAAACCATAGCCACTCACGTGGATCGGCCAGTATACATCGATAACAGCAGCCGTGAGAAGCTCACGGTCGATTCAGCAATTCCTATGCGACTCCGACGTCGACATACCAATCCCAAATTTTCACATACCCACTCAACGTGATTGGTCAGGGATGATGACGGTACCAGTCAGAGCCTCACGGTCGATTCATCAGTCGATTCCCACAAGCGGTGACGCCGGTTAACCGACCCACACATATGCTGCACCAACTTTACGAGAAGTGATACTCATGCATTCTCACATCATAATAGAAAGCTTAGGAGCCCCCGTTATGTTCTTTTATGCCATGAGGCCCTCATGAAAGTCGAGACCATTACCCAACTATGTTTGCCTACCCTACAAAATCCTTCAGACGAAATACCAACATATCTTGCTTCCCAACTGCTGGTGTGCATAATACTTCCCAGTTTCACTTCAGTTTAAACTCTCTGCATCTTTTATTCATCTCAATGTCGCAGGTATCTTTAAACGCGTTAAACACCGTAAGTTAATAGCTATGACGCTTTATACTTTATTGGTGTCCTGCGAACGAAGAGAGGTAAGGGCCATGCAGGGCCTTCCTCCCCCCGCGACTTAAGTCGTCCTCAAAGCAAGGGCCCGCTGGCTTCCGCGCGGTCGGTTCCCGCGGGCTCTCGGGGTGGAAGCCCCAAGAGCGCGCGCCGGGACCTCCCTGCGCCTCTGCCGAGCAAGGGCGGCCTTGAGCCGCTGGATCTCTTGTGCTTGCACGTCGGGGTCATAAGTGTTCATGGCACTAGTGGTTCGAGCGGGCAAGTCCTTCGAGGCACTCGCCTCCATCGGGTTGAGTTCACAGTCCCGCAGTAGGCGGGCCAAAGTCGCACATGACACGTTGCACACACTGCACAACACCGACTCGTACACTTCCGGGCACACGTGCCGCGCCAGCATCGGCGTCAGCACCGAGTTCGTCTAGAGCCAGTAGCGGTCCCAGAGATTGGTTTTTGGGGGGGGGGGGGGGCGATTTTTTTTTTTTGGGGGGGGGGGGGGGGGCGAGGCGAATAAAGAATCGCTCCCCTCCTCGCGCCAATTCTGTGGAGGTGGTGATAACCATGGAGGCGTGTGCGCGTATGCGGCGCAACCCGCTGGGATTTAACTTCGCGCAAGTGGAATGTTTAAAAAAACTAAAAATAAGAAACTGAGGCCCTCTTTGGGGAAAGCGACCGCCCCCCCCCCCCCACGCCCCCTTGGGACCGCCACTGTCTGGAGCTGCCGGTACAGTACCGCGTCTTCCCTGCTGAGGCGGGGATGTGGGGGCGGCCGAAGCCGGCGCCCCGCACGGTACCACTGCAGCATGTCTCCGTAAGCCACCAAGGGTTCCATCTCTAGTTCCTCCGGCCGTCCCTCTGCCGCCTGCGAGTCGCGGGGAGGCGCCGCGCGGCCCGTGAGTTCGCGCGCGACGGCGTCCGCAGTCTCGTTGCGGTTTGGGAAGCCGCTTCCGCTCGCCCCCGCACCCGCGTGTGCCGGGAACCAGCGAACTGTCGTGATGGTCTTCGGGGCCGAGGACCCCGCACTGCACTGTAACATTCTCACTGCACTCGCGCACACTGAGTACTTGAGGAAGTTCGTGATGGCCGTGCGCGAATCACTGAGGATCGTCGTGCACCCGGCACCCGTGAGCGCCAGGGCGATCGCCGTCTCTTCGGCTTGGCAGGTCCTCTTCGCTCGCACGCTGCAGGCGCTGTACAGTTCTCCCGTGGTGGCCTTCACCGCCACGGCCACGTAGGTGTCCTTTCTGTCGGGGTACTGGGCCGCATCCACGTAGAGCGCCCCCGTGTCGTTCGCGTGCGTCTCGGTCAGCGCGCGCGCCCTGGCCTCCCTCCTACCCCGGTTGTGGTCCGGGTGGATGTTGCGGGGAAGCGGCAGGATGCGCAGGTGCTCCCGCACCGGTTGCGGCAGCCGCGGCGTCTTCGATGACTCCTTCTCTTCTCGTACGTTGTAGCCGACTCTCGCGATGATCTCCCTCCCCGCCACCGTCGTTGACAGACGTTCGAGTTGTGCCGTCCTCTGGGCCTCGCTGACCTCCTCCAAGGTGTTATGGAGGCCCAGCTCCAGCAATCTCTCCGTGCTGGTGCTGGCCAGCAGGCCCAGCGCCGTCTTGTATGTTTTCCTGATGGCCGCATTGATCTTGTCACGCTCCGGCCGCTTCCAGGGGTGGAAGGCTCCGGTGTACGCCACGTGGCTCATTGCAAACGACTGTATGAGCCTCAGGAGGCTGGCCTCCTTCATGCCGCTGTGCTTCGTGGCGAGGCGCTTGATGAGCCTCGTGGCAATGCCGAGTTTTAGTGGACTCGTTAAACGGAACCTCTAGGGACCGGGAAAATATGCTCCTCTTCACGCCGCTTGGTCCCGACGCGGCGGGCGTGTGCGCAATTGGTCTCTGCGGAAGCGGATCCCGAAATGAGGAGAACGGTACATTATAGGCACAAACTTTATTGCACAAAAGTAACCAGCGAACTTTTTTTTTTCAAAGTATACTACTGGATTAAACCTGTGAAATGCAGTCCGAACTTCGATTTATTCTTCTACTTTCGCACGAATGAGCGACCCACTGATGGGGATGTTCTCACTGCGGGCTCTCCGCAGCCAAACTACCAAGCGCTTCACTAAATCTTTGTGGTCAGCCACTCGCAGTCTTTTCCGTTCAGGACCAAAGCGTGACGTTTCGAAAGCCTCCCGCAGCTTGTCCTTGTCCTGTATTATTCTCGTCAGGCTACTCCTTCGGGCGGCGCACTTCAAGAGGGGCTTTAGGCGTACTTCGTTGCAAGCGCCGTTTTCGTGAAGCGACCACTCTCGAAATCATTGATTACCTCCATCTTCCTGGACAACGCAAGCGTATTGTGCGGTCGTTTCTGCGCTGCCATCATATGCTGGCTTCGCAACGAAATGTCGCATACGACACCGCACAAGGTCAGAAACCGCCGCACAAAGCCAGGGACACCGCACAAAGTCATAGAAAGTTAGAAACCGCCGGAGGCGGAAACTGGAAAATATTCTGGATGAGAGGGGGGGAAGAGTGATGCGTACCGCGATTGCGCTGCGCCTGCCCAAATAGTTGCGGGTTAGAGTCTGATTTCAGTTCCGTTTACGCGGTGGTCGTAAAATTTGAGTTCCGATTAACGAATTTTTTTTTACGTTGCCTTAATACAAAACCGACCAATTGTGAAGCGTTCGTTTCGTTTAAACGGTGGGTCCGTTTAACCGATTTCCGTTTATCGAGATTCTACTGTAGTTGAATTGGCAGGGTATAGAATTCGCTAAGGCATAGCCTAAAACCCAGCAAAGACCATCATCACAGAATCGGAAACTGTCACCGCCGCAAAAATTTGCGATAGCCGTACGAACACTGACCCAATCCCCTTTCCAAAAGATAACAGTCGGAATCATCTGGACGCCTTCCCACTCGTCTCTTCGCGTAATCAAGCGACTCACGCTGCCGTCCGATAACTTGTACGCCTGGCACCACAAGAAGAGAGCAGGGGGGGCAGGCACCCACTCATCACACACAGTGAAATCACCCAACCCTGCGCACTCCCACGACGAATCGTACCGCCGCCTTAACTGACCAAAGGAACAAGAAGTCAGCCTCCTACGACTCCGTAGAGGCACATTTCCACACACCACGGGGCTATACCCGCCATCCGACCCACAATATATGACCCCCGAGCAGACTCTACATTACCCCAGCTACACTCTATAGTGCGGTCTGGACATGCCCGCAGAACCTAGACAATGACTCAACCCTTCCTAAGGGCGGTGGCGAGATTGAACGTGCCAGATCTAAAATCTGTTAAGCAGCTTTAGCTTGCTGAAAGGGCGAAGACGTCGGGTCACACCAATGGAGTCCTGGACTATAAATCCCGCCCGATAACCAGGTATATTACTGGTTAATAAAGTTTTCCACCTCTTCCTCTTTTATACGACAATACGACTCGCTTCTTTGTGTTGCACGAAGTGTCTTCTGCGACTAATCACCTTTTCCATCCCTCCCGCTGAAACAGGTCAAATTGAAAACAACGCCAATGTTTTCAATTTGACCTGTTTCAGTGGGTCTTCTGAGGTGACAGGGTTAACTGGCCGTCTTTAGTTCCGGAACCCGTAAAAGCGCGCCTCCTGTGATGAACATGCTCAATCGAATATCCTTCCAAACTGACTTCAGCAATCTTTGCAACGCCGTTTTTTTTTTTTTTTTTTTTGTGCGAAGCAGTATATGTCTAACCCCCCCCCCCCACTCTTTTCAGTGCGGTGGAGCCGACTTCCTTGGCGCCACTCCGGGTCTCCTCCTCGCCAGCGCTGACACCTTTTTCACAACTATTTTTCCCCTCGCCTCCACCGGTGCCCCTTTAGCAAGTTGCTCTGTCAGCTGCTGACGGCCGTAGTGCCGTTATCAGATGATCGCGAAAAATAAACAGAAGCGCGGATCGGCGTCAAAAAATGCTGTGTAGATTACTGTACTCCGTAGTGCGAAATTTGTGCGTGACGCGAGCTGGAGTCTTCTCGGTGACGGCGCATATCTGCTACGTCTCAGGAAGTGATCGAGGGATCATGGAGGGTACGGCGGAGCAATACTCTGCTGTTATCTCGCAGCCCGCAGCCGCCGCCGGCCGGCGTGTTGTTACAAATCGTTTTTGAACCTCTTGCGCAAATGTCACGTGGTTTGGATTAGCCACACACGGGGGACCAGCGAGCATGTTGTTTGAAATTGTGTTTGAACCTCCGGCGCAAATGTCACGTGGTTTGGATTAGCGGCGAACGGAACAGCGTCTGGGAAAGTGTCACGGGGAGGGCGCTCCTTGGCAACTACGTGTGAAAGAAGTGTAAGGGGGAGGCTGTGAAAGAGATGATGCCATAGCCGCGAGTGCCGCGCTTCTCCTCACCCTTCGCCAGACCCTCCTTTCCGTTTTCTTTCTGCCGTCGCTGCTGCGTTCGCTCACTCGGTTACGCGGTCGTAAACAGACGTCGTCCCCGCGAAACTCAGGTAACAACTTCCCATGGCTGCGTCCTAAAACTACCGAAACCCGCCACCGCCGCTGAACAGGTTGCCGCCGCCGTTCTCACTCAAATTCTGCCTCGCCCAGCAGCCGCGAATCCTTCCCGCTTGAAGAGCAACTCGCCCAGGTGGAACGTCCGCATAAGCCCATTACTTTTCTTCAGCATGGGCGGCCTTCCGAGCTGTAATTGACACCCACAACGATTACCCATGCGACGTCACTTGAATTCACACACGTGGCTCCACAAAGAGTGAAACCAAAGACAAGTTAAATGCACTTATCCACACCCTTTAGTACTTCAAAGAGATATTGCTCGCTTAGGTTAAATCACTCCATAATCCATGAGTGGTGGTTGGTTGAGTCGTATTCGTGAAGCACATGAGTGAAAACTCTTTTTTTATAAAATTAAAAGAAGCTGAAACCCGGTGTTAGACGATCTCACTTCTCCTCCGTCTCTGCCGCCGCCGATGGAGTCGACGAGATCGGCGGCAGAGACGGAGAAGTGAGATGCCATTCGTTGGTGTGAGCTGCCTTGAATTTTTATAACTCCTAGCCCATACGCAAGACGCGCACACGGCCGCTACACGTGCCGTGGCCGGGGCGAACAGCGGCGCAAGAGGTCACGTGACGCTATATCACGTGGTATTCAGCAAGAACGTAGGGGTAAACCCGCAGATGTGCTCGGTGAGTGCACCGTCTGTCGGTCCCGTCTCCGCGTGGGCTCGTAGCTCATTCGGTAAGACGTGGAGCTCTCGCTCCGTTTCTATATTCGTTCCAGGTTCGATTCCTCGATGTGCCAGTAACTTCTTTTATTTGTTCGCGGGAGTTTTCTGCTGACACCAACGGTCGCGATGGAACCCGTGGGGGGGTAGAAGTAAAAAGCTTCGCTTGAAAAAACGTCGCAATCACTTCAAACTTGCGGGCACGTGGAAAGCTAAAAGCACGCAGATTTAGTTTGTGCTTGATATTTTGAGATAGCCAAAACACCCCTAAAAGCACTTTGGTATTTGCCGCACTTTCGCGCCTCCCTTGGTGCAACTGCACCGCGTTTCCGACTAAAGCAGCCGCTTTTCTGATGGAGGCGAAAAGCAAAAACGCCCGTGTGTACGAGATTTTGGCGCACGTTAAAGATCCCCAGGTGGTCAAAATTAATCCGGAGCCCTCCACTACGGCGCGCCTCATCGCCTTCGTTGCGTCGGAGCGTTAAATCCTACAAACAATCAATCCGACTAAAGCGGAAACGCGCCGAGACGCACCATTGTGGTGGCCTCCTCCAAGTGATGGTTAGGGCGACCATATGATTATGTGAAAGAGGCTAGCAGGTCCTACTCTTTGCCGTTGCTACATCTGCGTTCCGTGCCTGCACGTAACAAGTGCCATTCACATCCTTCAGTCAGCCTTCAACACTGGATTTGGCATGTGCGCAGCACTACTTCTGATGATGTTCGAAACGCGGCACAGTTGCGCTAAGATTATTCGCACCGGTAGATGCACTGCTGCCTGTCCATGTACAGTGGTGATCTCGCTGAGGGTGAACACAGGAGCGCGTGGTCGCCGGTACTAGCAGAGCAGCCTGGCGTGCCCAGCGCGAACTATCACGCATGCGCTGTGCGGGCCGAGCGATATTTTGCTTTCAGCGCGCGCATCGCGTCATCGGAGCGTCTGCTCGTCGTCTGCTATGTTGCGTCTCGCCTGCTAATGGTACCTTGCTTTGATCCGCGATTCCTGGATTCTTGCATGAAAACGCCCAAATATAAAAGGTAAAGGATGATAGTGCTCTCCCGTATATTGAATGCAGGTCGTAGCGCCTGAGCCCCCTTTTAATGACCACCTTCGAAGCCTTGAATTGCGTGCTTCTATGTGCATTTAAAAGACTTTTTGGAAGCACTTTAAAAAATAAAGTGCTGTTAAAATCTGCGTGATCTTTTGATTGAGTCTGTTTGAAACAAGGAGGCGAGTTACGCTGCTGTGCCGAAACCGTTGTATTGGAGCTAAAGAACGAATTACCGCTCACACGGAAACATTTTTTATGTGGATTCTAGTTTCCACTCATTCATACAGTGGCTGATATCTCCACCGCTACCAGCGCGATAAACATAGCAGACGACGCGCAGACGCTCCGATGACGCAGTGCGCGCGCTGAAAGCATAGTCTCGCTCGGCACGCACAGCGCATGCGTGATGTTTCGCGCTGGGCACGGTAGGCTGCTCTGATAGTACCGGCGGCCACGCGCTCCCGTGTTCACCCTTAGCGAGATCACCACTGTACGTCCAGAACACCGTTAAGGCACGTTGCGCTGATGTTTGCCTTGCAAGCAGCAGCGGCGTTTTCTATATCCTGCTGGTTCGGGAGTCATTTTCATCGTGAAAATGCCACGCTCCTCACGGCCTCTTGTCGTAGCATTAAATTTCCGCGTGTCGGTACCCCGCCGAGATACGAACAGCCGGTATTATCACGAGTCCAGCAGAGACGCCCACAAAAAGGAGGCATCTAGGGTAACGTCATGATAACAATTAAGGGCGAGACGAACGAATAGTTTAAGTGGCGCAGGAGAAAAGATGTTACCCGTCAATATGGAAGCCGCCAAATCATACTGTAGAGAACACAAAAGGCAGGGAGGAACTGATGCATTCGTCACGGCTGTATTTTTCAACGCCTTGTCTCAGTGTCAGCCCCGTAGCGTAGACCGTTGCCAGGGCATGTTATAAAAAGTGGCTGATAACTGGTATATCAATCGTCACTCCTTTATCGATTGACTCGCGCGCGCTGTAGGCAGCTTTATTAGGAAAAGTGTTCCGCTCGAAGCGGCCTCTGTCCGGTGCAGGGTGCCTATCAGACACGTGACCACCGGACAGGCTATAAGTAATGCCAGCCAGCAATGTAGCGTGCAGTTCGTCAGGAGACCCTTCCTAGCGCCGCCACGATGTCGAGCCGAAACACGGGAGCCAAGTCCACCAAGTCGCCGAACAACAAGTCGCGGTCTGCTCGAGCGGGCCTTCAGTTCCCCGTGGGCCGCATCCACAGGCTTCTCCGCCAGGGTAACTACGCCGACCGTGTTGGCTCCGGCGCCCCTGTCTACCTGGCTGCCGTGCTGGAGTACCTTACGGCCGAAGTTCTCGAGCTCGCCGGCAATGCGGCACGGGACAACAACAAGGGCCGCATCACGCCTAGGCACTTACAGCTGGCCGTGCGCAATGACGACGAGCTAAGCAGGTTGCTACACGGCGTCACCATCTCGCAGGGCGGCGTACTTCCGAACATCGCGCCACAGCTGCTTCCAAAGAAGTCCTCCTCTTCCGACGCCGGGGCGGACTCCTCCACGGCCTAGGACGGTGACGTCTCCCCAGCCAGCCAGGATTACTAGCGCTTGCCTGCACGTGAAACTCCGTGGAAGCGCTAAAGATGTATGTAATGTTCGCAAGCACGAGCGCATGCTTTGACTGTCGTGCTCTTCTGTTTGTACAGGTGATGAACCTCGGGCAATAATAACCGTTCTTCTATGTGTACCGTTCTTTTGTGTAACTTTTAAAGACGATAGTCTTTCTTGGGCTACTTAAACCCAGAACTTTTGGTCTGTTTGTATGTCTGTCTGTCTGTCCGTCTGTCTGTCTGTGACTCGATTCAGCCACCCGGCCGAAGTACAATTGATTTTGCTCAATAGTCTTGTATACTCACAGCCACATGTAAACGTTTAAGCCCGGTTTATATGTTCATACTTGGCAACTTTGTTGAACAAGACATTACGCAAATATAAGACAGGAAAAACACAAAGGCTATTTACAGTGTTTCTTTATTCAAAAATTCATGGATACTTCGTTTTTCGATAGCACATGATATTCTACATCTACTGCAGAAAACCGCCGCCCCCTGGCGGCATATGAAAAATCACGCGGACACGGCAACAAAAGGTTCCACTAGCTAGGTTCCACGTTCTGCTTGGAACGCACGTGGAGCACGGCCACGCGGCTCTATAAACCTTCTAGTCGGCCGCCTCCATTCACGCGCGTCTCCGCCCTACTGCAGCGCTGGCATCGAGGAACGCGGCCTGTAGCAGCGGAATGCGGTAAATTCAAATGACCTTGCGCAAACCTTTAGTGTGTTTACCTTGGGATGAGCGCGACGGTACAGGAACAGCATGAGAGGTGAGCGGGAAAGCAAAGGGGGACATTTCCTTGGCAAATGTCTACAAAGACTATCGTCTTTTGACGACATTTGCGACGAAATGAGCAGATACGCGGGCAATTTTTTAACCTTGTTTGAGGCGTATCTCAACAACACATTCATATCATTTGACAAGCGCCTGTATGTGCAGAAAAAGGGTATCTGTATTGGTTCGTGCCTCGCCCCTATCCTCTGTAATATTTTCTTAGCACAGATAGACCAGGCATTGGAGCGTGTTTCAAAGCAAAGCTTTTTACCTCTACCCCCCAAGGGTGTTTTCGCGACCGTCGGTATCAACAGAAAACTCCCGCGAATAAATAAAACAATTTCCTGGCGCCGCCAGGAATCGAACCTGGAACTGATAGAGTACCAAAGCGAGAGCCCGTTGTCTTACCGGTTTAGCTACGAGCTCAAGCGCAGACGGTGAAGGCGGGTGGTGTACTCGCCCAGCGCATATACGGGTACCCCCTGTTCAAAACCATTCACGGGAAGCCGGCTGAACGCCGCCTTTCAATTTCATATCAAAGCGAGCCTGCATAAAGCTAGCCTGCACACGACTTAGAGAGAGCCGATTCTAGGCCCGAGTGAGCAATTCCTCTTCTGACCGTCTTGGAGTGCGCAGAGTCAAAAGGGAGGAGCTATTTCTGTTCCCGTGGGGAATAACGACAGCAGACGTGCTTGGTACCTAAAGTGATGTTAATATCTAAGAACTGCAACGAGTTCTGCAAAGGAATCTCGTGCGTAAAAACTAAACCCTTCCCATGACGCCGAAAAGAGTAAACCAACTAGCCCCCCAACAAGTTTTGTTAAGTTTCACTATTTGTTCCAGGTTTGATTCCTGGCAGTGCCAGGAACTTCTTTTATTTGTTCGCTGGAGGTTTCTGTTGACATCAACGGTCGTGATAGTGCCCTTGGTGGGTAGAGGCAAAAAGCTTCGCTGTAAAGAAAACCGGACGAGCAATTACATCCAAGATAGGCACCCTCTCTACCCCCACCCCACGCGGGAACAGCACGACGCCATGACAGAGATGTTGCGACACCATGATAGCAATGTCACCGACTGCCCATAAAAACCCTTCCCAACCAAAGTCATTGGATTAAAACCTACGCAAGGACAGGCGAGAAGTTGGAATCAAATTCCTTCAATTAAAAAACCAAAACCATGGAAACACAGCATACACCGACGCCGGAATGTGCGAAAGCCCTGAGGCAACAATAGTCGCAATGGACCACCTTCGCAATCTCGTGATGCATGACCCCACCCCACACACAGAAACGGAACAAGCGGAAATTGAACCCGTCCTCTTGGTTATACAACAATACCGAAACTGTCAAACAGAAGCTCAAATATCATTAGAAACTCTCATCAAAGCATTTCAACCATCATTACAGTCGTAATATTTGAACCATCATTACAGACGAGAACGCGCCTGAGAAACCGCCGCCCATGACGGAAAACGGTGACGATTACGGTGACGTGACAGGGGGGGGGGGAAATGGCTGTGGGAATGAGGCCTAAATCGGCTTCACCGGAATGAAAACTGGGAGCGGGGGGGGGGGGGTCAGTGATATACTGTTTCGCAGTAGTAAAAGGAGTGGGAATTCTTCACCGCAGCATTTTCGGCCACGTAACATCACTCTGAAGACATCCCTCTAAAGTTTGCTGGTAACTCCCCTTTACAGTTCGAGGGTCGTAATCACTCGACTGAATCATCGTGTTTGTGCTAAATTTCGGCGGTGCCTTGGCTCTTGATGTAAGCTGCAATAACCCGCACTGGGCCGCTTCTTCATGATCTACCTTGACGCGAATTACGTCGCTTGGGCCGGAAACTTCGTCGCTCGCTACCTTGCTTCCGTCCATACGCTGCTAATCGTCAAACGGGACCACTTGAATGAATCACGTGACGTGGAGCCAAGAATTTTACTCAAGGTCTTCCGGTGTAGCCGCACACTCTAAGCACACAACCTGGGGAAGGTGAAAGGTATCATACCTCTGCCCTCCTTTTGGACGGCTCACTTTTAATGCTAGATGTGACAGTAAAGATATGCTAGACATGACCTAAAGATAAAGATTTAGGAAAGATGGGCTTTCAATGTTCGGCACGGGCCATCAAACGCATATTCGACCTCGCGTCTTTGATAACGCCTCTCGAGTCTGTACACAAAAGCTAGTGCGATTCAAGCCATTTTCGAGCTGAGCAGACTTATTGAAATCTCAGGTCTTTGTTTAGAATGTTGCCACCCTGGACAACGCACTGCACGTGCAATCGCCGATTTCGCACCGTGAACAAAATGTTGCTTGCTTGTTTCCCGGCGCGTCGACATTTTGATTTCCCGCCAAACGCGTCTACCGTAAATGATCGTACATTTCGAACGTCTCTGCGCCAACGCCTAGCACACTTTTTTCGCCAACGTCATTGTCCCGCTCCGCGTATTATTTCAAACGTTCTCACCCGTGTACGGCTAAATTTTGTGTGCATTAGTGTGCATGCGTTTGCAACACGGCCAACTCGGTCGCTGTGGAGATTCCGGCGCGCGTTATAGATCCCCAGGAGGTCGAAATTAATCTGGAGCCTTCCACTACGGCCAGCCTTACTGTCCAGGTGTAGCTTCGGAGCGTTAAACCCCATAATTTGTATTTTTAAAATCGGGTCGTGATTTGAAGTTCTCACATCCCGGCCCCAGTATAGCGCACGCATCGTCCAAGACGAGGACCACGTAGCTAAGTGTCGGGGCCCCGATGGTCGTTTGAACAACGTCGGTGGCGTCGAGTTTCCCTCGTGGGGCGGAATGAAACCGGCATTTTGCAAGTGTGTTCGCTCCGGAAAGGCCAAGCACTACCACCGAAATTGTACGAGCCATCGCTAGAAAAGGTGTTTCGGTCTTGTGCTAACGTATGCTAGCGTGGTTACGACACCCCTTACGCCGTGAGATAATGTGTGCGTCAACGTGTGCCAGCAACGTTTAAGCCGCATGAAATGCTCGGGGCATGTCCCTGTCTGTTGAGCCACGGCCGCTCCATCTCCCGGGCGGGAGATCGAACGGCCGTGGTTGAGCTGTTCACTCAGTTGTTGGAGAGCACGATGGCGGGTAGCCAGAGGTATTCGGCCAGTACATGAATCACGTGAGCGCCCCCATAATCCTCCGGGTTCTAGCGAAGCTTGTATTCCTCCCATTCCCACGGGGAGCGTAGTTATACGAAGGCAAATGAGAACGGAACACTCCCCCCACCTACCTAATACTACGCTTTTAGGCCTCCTCTATTTTTTTAAACTGCCGAATGCATTTATCGCGCCTACTTTTGCCTTCACTAGGTACTACTGCACCGCGAAAATCCTCGGTGACAGCACTACTTTCTTTTCGAGATTCTGATCTGAAAGATGGCGCTGAGGACTCTCTGCATGCAGTATTCCAATACATTTGAGGTCGTTTTACGTTGTCTCTGTTTCTCGGAACAGCGCAAAGGGACGAGGACGAGGTGTAGACGGCACACAGCGCAGACTAACAACAGATGTTAATTGCACAAAATTACTTAAATACAGAATTCTGTTGCAACAAATGAAAGAAAGAGACAAGAAGAAAGAACCGCGTACAGATTTCAAACCGTCACTGCAGCTCACGTGCTGTCACCGGATAAAAAGGCAATTTCCTTGTCGGTTGACGATAGCGAAAGGTAGCTGACACACGTGCCTTTGTTTCAATGTATCTCGTACGCTTCAACGATCTCCCGTGTCATTTGATTGTTGCCTTTATAAATTATGGAGCATTTTCTGAGGTCAGGATAACAACCACAATCTTTACAATGTGCGCCTAGATGCCCGTTATCTCACTTTTTCACGTTATTGCGATTCTCGCGCAATCTGTCATTGATACATCTTCCTGTCTGTCCGATGTACTTTTTCTTGCACTTTCTCATCGGTATTGAATAAAGCACGCCATCCGAGCAGGCCATGAACGGCGTGCGATGTCTGGTGCTACACGTATCAGACTTGACACGGCCCTCATTAGGTAACTTTGTTGCAAAGCTTGGATAGCTTCTTAGGAGCGGAGAATATGACGTTGACGTTAGCGCGTTTTCCAGTCTTCTTCAGATTATGCGATAGCGTGTGAATGTATGGGATAGTAGTGATTTTTCTATTATCTCTCTCTTTTGGAGCATCTTGCCTGTGTCGTTCATCCTTAGAACATTCTCAGCTTCCGAAGTCTGTAATTGTAGCGGATAGCTGGCGGTAGTCAGCCGAGCCGCCTGTCCATGAAGGCTGGCTTGCATTAGGTGAATACAAGATTTGTTAAGTGCATTTGAGACACACAGCTTCACGATCCCACGCTTAACCAATTTAGAATGAGCAGAATTGACCGGGAGTATGGGCTTCAAACAACGAGGCTCGTAAGCCAAACAGATATGGTCATGGTAGAAATGCAGTCGAAATGCAGTCTCTGATTATTTTGGTCGTCTGGGTCGGGATAAGTTTAGCTGCCGGGAGTGGAAGACGCTTTCGACGGTAGCCGATATTGTGGCTGTCGTAACATACCATGCGGGAGGGTTGATTAAGGGACGCTATATAATAGCCGTGTAGTATGTGATAAATATATGTGGACTATAATGAGTCATGAGAACTAGCTTCAGATATTGGCCCAGTATATTGTTGCAGATTTGTGATGCGCAAAATTGTGTAATAAATATGAAATGAAATGCGATGCGAGTACGTGAGCTGAGGCGACGGTAATCGAGGATGTGAGCCTGTTAGCAACAAAGCGTTCTTTGATCTTTCCGTTAGAGCTTTCATCTCAATCCTGATCTTTGATCTTTCCGTTAGGAAAAGGACTGTATGTGACCTACTCGTCATATCATTAAATAATGTCGAGCGATAATTATTTTTGGTTCGCAAGCTGGGTGCCAACCGCACTTGGCTTCGGTGTGGGCCCTCACCACGCAACCAGCACTTTGGCAGTTTCACTAGGGAGGAAAATGGACAAAAAAATTGGAGAGTTGTGTAGCTAGAGTACGGCATCATACCGAAGCTTCGTTTATTTTTAATTTGAATGAATTCGCTGCTTTGGCTTCTTATTCTCTTATTTGTTTTACTTTTTCCCACATTTATGTTTTCCCCTTCTCTTTTTGGGGAGCCCCTCCCATTTTTGCGATTGATTTCTGGTCTTGTCCACTCTGATGCTTTCGCCGAAGCAATTTTTGCTCGGCGGAGTGCTTAAACGCGCATATTTTTGTCCCCAGGACACGTGGGTAGTGGTAGAGTTGCGCCACCAAGTTTTACCAAGGTTTTTACGATAATTACTCGGCAATTTACTACGGCCTTGACGTATAAAACTCTATTTCAGGGTCTATGCCTCCCGGGAGAGCAGTGCAGAAGGGGAAACTTGAGAATAACGCCCACATGCCATGGCGCGCTATGTACGGAATTTTAAAATGTCTACTACTAGACTAGACTAGAGCAACAACCTTATACTACACGCATACAGTAGCTCTATAGAGCTACTGTATGCGTGTAGTATTAGGTTGTTGCTGTTGCTCCCTGATATTTTCCTTAGTTCTTGTTAGTGTGAATGGGTAGTTTCTCTCTTCCTACGAGAAGGGGACGGCGCAGGGAATAAACGTAGTTTCAGAAACAAAATGGGCGCAGTGCAGGTCTTCGGTAAAAGTTGTCAGCCACTTCGTGAAAGTTATGCGTGTGGCCGGCAGTTTAATTTGAAATGGCCTGAAGACAGATGGTGGCGTACGTTGATGGGAAAAAGCTAGAGGCACGCTCACAGTGATGGAGCGTCGAAATTGCGTTGATGCACAGATTGAGCGCTTCACGCGCAACTCCCCCCCCCCCCCCCCCCCCCCCAAAAAAAAAAAAAAAAAAATGTCGCCCACGCGACGCTTGTGCTCTAGATTGCCTGCCCAATATCTTTCTGAACGGCGGTGTGCAGCACTGTCTCGCCGTGCAAGTATAACACCAACCTAATGTTCCCGGTGGGTGAATCAAAGTTTTTACTCTTGAAGCCCCTAACTCGCAGTGTACAACGCCAAAGAGTACCTTGTGTACACACGCCTATGCCCTTCAGAATCAGTTGGCAGCATTATCACTGGCTGGAATGTTACGTTAGTCGGCCAACTTGGTGCATACTAGAGATGTGAGCGGTAGAAAAAAACAAAAAAGCATTAGGAAAAAACAGGTTTCTTTTTTTCCCTTTTTTTAAAGCTTGGGTAACGTTGGAAAAAACAGAGCTTCTCCGGAGAAATTCGTTGTGGTGCGACCAATCTACAGTGAGGGAAACGCTGAAATCAATGGTTTGAGTAAATCGAGCGAAGATTTTGAGAGCGGAAGCTCGGCTGGGATTTGTGTAATGCAGCATGAAAAAAATATTTTGTTCAGTGTAAACGGGAAAATTCATTGGGCACTTAGGCCTTTTAAATGATTCGAAGGTGAAAGCCAGCGGCTATCGAAGTCTTTTTCACTACTGCGTCATGTTTGCGGTACCGTCACGTTCTCCTGTCATGCGTCACGCATCCGGATAATTCTCCCTTCATACCGCCACGGTACAGGGTTAGTGCTGTAGTTACCAAACTTGGCGGTGGCTCTTCAACCCGGATTCAAATCCCATTCGAACCCAAATAAATTTGTACGTATACTTGATTTTTACAGCGGCCGTAATTTGGTTTCATTCGTGTAGTCGCCAGCAGCTACGGTCACTTTTTGCGTTTGATGAAGAATCTTAGGGTTCTTTCTTAAAAAGTATATATATGTATGTTGAATTTTTATATACGTGTGAGGAATCGCCTTTTTTCAATTTTTCGTATTTTTTCTGAAAAAAACATTTAAAATGTGTTTTTCTCACGCCCTTCAAAATTTCATGAAAACTTTCATTTCTAGTGCATACGAGTACTGCAATATTTTTTATGCGTAACTAGCGTTTCTTTCGTACTTGCTGGCACAATCTTAAGTTCCAGAGATCATCTTATCTAGCCTTCTGGCTTTCTAGTTTATTGTTTCTGTTGTGCTCTGCTATTTCATACAAGTCTCTCGGGACTATACTCGCAAAAATCGCAAATCAACGCGTCGTGCAGCAGGTAATACGGCCATGGAGGATGTAATACGACCACGGAATGGCCGTGACGTGATGCGGCCATCCCAGGGGGCTCACTGGCGACAAACGCGTAGTTTGTTGCCAGTCCAAAGCTTATAACGCGCGTACATGCAAGCAGAATACTTATATTGCAGACTAGTCTAGAATTAATAAAAACTACGTGCTTCTAGCTTTCATATACGTCACCCGACATGGCCACTGTAGACAAAACGGAAAAAGGACGGGTAATTTCGGAATTTAGGGGCGATAACCGATACGAAAGAGGTAATTCAAAATGAGGAGCTTGACTGTAGTTTTTATAGGTAATCATGCCGTTACTTGTCGAAATGCGACCGCTGTCGAGTTCATAATCATTCATATACGTATACGGCGTACGAGCGCCCGCAGTTTTAGGTAGAAGCGCTGAGGCTTGCGTATGCACCGAGATAAAATGTTACCTACAGCCCGAACGTACCAGGTCTAGGAAAATAGTAAAACAGAAAAACCGAGCTGAAAATGAGCATCAAAATCACTTTGTGTAAGCCAGCTGCCAAAAAACACCGTCTTTTGCGTGCGTGTTTGGGTGCGCCTGTGTGTGCGCGTGCGAGCGCATGTGTGTTTCGGACAATGGCTGTTGTCTTTTGCGAGTACGAAGGCTTTCTTTCACCCGCTGAAAGGCGCAACCATGGAGCGCTTCATTGCGAGGTGTGCTCTGATGAATATCTTCATAATTCACGCCAACCGCCGCGCACTTCATACACGGAGCCGATGCCCTCCCGCGAAAAAGCCTTCCGAACCATAGCAGTTAACTAAACGGGCGAGAAAACGAGCACCAACCGCTCTGCGCATGCCGCCACCCACGCAAACGCGGAGCGCGCGGCGGCGCTTAATGACGGCCATCTTCCGGCGACGCTCCATTACTCACACCGCAGGAAAGAATCGCTTCGGGTGGACAATCAACGCCAGGGTTCATGGGGCAATTGGGCGCCTCAGCGACTGCAGTGTATACAATATGCCCACCGGCCGCTGACCGTGACGCCGCTGTTGGCTCAGCGGTGATTGCGACTCAAAGAACGAAAGGGGCTTTCATACGCGCGCACACGCCGTCGGCTAATTGTGCTCGTCTGCCGACCGGCACGGGACCATCAATCTAACCAAGCAGTGCCTTGAGCCTCTGAACCAACTCCGGCACAGCAGCTTGGGCCCGAATCAAGAGGGGCCAGACCCTAGTCCACGTTTTTCCTTTTTTGCTCCGCTTCTGCTCACCCATCATTTGTTTGGCTTGTCGGAAAGAGAGCGGCTACCGCTTCTGGCGCCCCGCTCCCTCTACTCATGTGATCGGAGCCAGGCGGCCGCTTGCTCGAGAGCGGCTATTGCGGGCCGTGTTCCTGCCGTTCCGGATTGACTACCCACCAGAAGCCCTCCGCGGCGGCGAACACGATGCCATTTCAAGAGCTCCGATTTACATAGCACACGGGCGACGAGCGAAGTTGGGTAACCAGTAACGTTATTTTGTTACTGGTTACATAAGATGCAAAATGCCGGTTAGGTAGGGTTCACCAGCTGGATTGATCATGGCTGACCGAGATAGCCTACGCTAACTAAACTTAGGTAAGTTTCCGTCTTATTAGGTTAGCCCAGTTTGTGTAGACGCGTTTCTTGGTCTAGTTGTTTGCTGAATTTACCGCTGTCTTTCATCTCTTTTTGTGTTTTGTGGAACAGCAACCATGTGCCAGCGAACACAGCCCCTTGCTTTCGGCGGCATCTTCATTACTTCGACTGTGAGAGACACCCGGAAAAACAACCTTTCGTAGTTAATTAGTTGGTTTTAGGAGTCAGTTTAGTTCACTGCATTTGAAAAATGATCTGGTACACATGGGAGGACTTTCGTAGCAGAGCAATTCGCTAGCACAGAGGAGTGGTATAATATACCATACCTTTCTTCCGTGGCAGCAAACTTAACGGCTACTAAAAGATTCTGGGGTCTGTACGTGCTCTCGGGCGCTTTCAAGAGAGGCGAGCAGTGACCTAAATACATTTTATTCCTTCTTTGGTAGTGGAGCATATATGTAGTGAACCGTCCATTCTGGTAACATATGGTATCCCTAATGCCTCAAAGTGTTTTGCCATAGCACGCAACCTGCATTTTCGCTTTTCTTGACTACAAGTTGTGCCGGGGCCACGGGTATACTAGTGGATGCGTGCTTTTTGTAGGGGTGCATGATTTGATCCTAAAGTGTTCGTTCATCCATCCCACTCTGCCGCCCCCTTTAATCCACTCTCCTCCGGTGGCCACTGCAGCGCGGCTACGGCGGGCCAAGTTCTGGCCACGTAGAGAGCATGTGCTGCATATTTTACTTGGGGGATGGTGAGGGGGGGGGGGGGGTAAACTGGCGAAAAAATACCAAGCATCTGCACTCTGTGTGCGCTAAAAGGTCCAGGCTGTGTAGTCCCCTTCGGAGCCCACCTCTATACGGTACGCATCAAGCCATAACCCTTATTGCTGTGACATGAACGAAACCCGCTGAAAGAAGGTTACAGGGCTTGATCGATTTATTGTAGGGTTTAACGCGCCGACGCAACGCAGGTGATGAGGTGCTCTGTAGTGGAGCGTTCCGGATTAATTTTAACCAACTGGGGATCTTTAACACGCGCCGAAAATTCGTACACACGACCGTTTTTGCTTTTCCCCTCCATCAGAAAAGCGGCCGCCGCGGCCGGGAATCGAAGGCGTCTTAAAAATGTTACAGGGCCAACTACAGCGGGTGATAGCCACACTGCAGGGGTCGGCCGCATGACTGGCCACTGGCAGCGTGATGACTTCATGAGCACACATGGGTGCCAGTGGCCCGTTATGTTCCTCTGCCGTGATTCACGACGCGGCAAACTTTCGGCCACCAGCGACCAGAAAGTTTTCGGAGTGCGTCATCCCGTAAAAACAATACATCAAGCTCAGCCGGGCGTTTAGTGCTTTATTAGGTCAATATGCGTGGCTACTGTGCCCATAAGTGCTATTTATTGGTTTACAACTGTAGGTAATGCTGCCTACCGAGGGGGTTTAGGCAACAGCCTCGTCAAAACATTACGGCACAGAACATTGCGAGATGAATAAGCGGCTTTACTGAATCAGTGGAAACGAAATATAAAGGGCACAGAAGATACAATCACCTACGCACATCACCAAAGCACTTCAATGTCCGGAGGCTTACGGCACGACGGGACGGACGGCTGACCGCTTGCTGCCGTGCGGGCTCCTTGAAGGTGGCTGGCGGTGGCTTGTCTCTTCTGGCTGGCGGCACTCCCGGCCGGCGACTCCCCCTGCTAACAAGCACCGCTGCGCTTATCTAGCGTGCACATAACGTGCCACGCCCCCCTCCATCGCACAGTCTTTCCGCCGTGTGTTCACAGATAGCACGAGAGGTGACGCGGGGTAATTCGAATGCCGCGATGCGACGGCTCAGAGGGAAGAATCCCTACACAACGTAAGTACAGCGCGATAAAAGCACAATTTAGGAGGGGGATATATGCAGTTAGAAAGTTCAATGAAAATTTCCCGAACTACAAACGACGAACAGCAGTAACACTGTACAAACCGTATGCATCTGAGATGAGAGCAACAATAGTAACACACGGGAATAATAGCGTGTCAGAAACCGGTCAGCTGCACAATAAACATTACAGGCAGGAAAAACGGACGAGTCAGTCATCTGGCTACAGAGGCACTTCTGGTTGTTTTTCTGAAGAACTAAATGAAAATTTGAGCTGTCTTGGGAATTTGAGCTGGTTTGTGAATTTGAGTAGTTTTATTGCGAAAAAATTGATAAAAGTATTTTTGTGTTAATTTAAGCTTTTGTTATTGCATATATTTTGTACTGTATTTTGTACTGTAGCGCATGTATTTTGAACTGGTCGCATTCGCAACGATTCATAACATTTATTGCGGAGAAAAGCAGTTGGATTTTGAATTTTAAGGGGAAAGAGTTACGTGCCGCTTAGTACAAAAAACCGCCGTTTTTGTCCGGTCAGAAAAGTTCCACCGCTAATGAGTAAAGTAAAAAAAAACATTTGAAACTTAATAACACTATTTCATCAAGTCAATTTTTTTGCTTACTGGTATCCTCTAAGTGAAATAACTAAAGAAGACAACGTTTTATAAACCTCTTGGACTTTCGCACAATATGTCTTCAAAATTTTGTGTTCACAGAGTTAATACCGATGGCTTCCCTCTCTGTATATTCTGGTGAAATCTCCCTTTAATTATGACATCGAACAGAATGAAGTGTTTTTCCTTCCCGTATATCTCTGCGGGAGATTGATTTTGGAACAATCAGTAACTTCTGACCAGTTGCTGATGAAAGTTAGGGGATACCCAGAACTGCTGGATGTATACGAGCCGTAAATAATTTCTGGGGGTCAGTGTCGCCACAGAGCGTCTGAATGGCGAATTCGTGCCTCCAAGCGAGCAGTTCTTGCGAACGGACGCCATTTCGTTATGTCAGAGCGGAGACCCTGCGTAAAAGTTGGCTCGATGCGAGAAGGGAAATCTTGCACCGGAAGGGGATACGTATTAAAACGACGCTTGGTATACCGACACTATTTTCGGCTCATCAGCCAAGCATTTTCTCGATGGAACAAGTTTGGCCACGCCGCTCTGAAGCAATGCTGATTTTCCCTATGCCACTATAATCTGATCGGGGAATGAAGTCATGTTCATTGCATGCCTGTAAGTGGTCACCAGATTACAGCAGTTATCCAATAGAGATTGAGATGTTGCGGGAATATGTGTTCTTGCCTCATTCTGTCTTTATTGCGCGGCGCTGTCTATGAATGCAGACCGAATGAGCTGGCCGATGCTTACTGGTTTTCTGGTTCGTACGTTCGTGCGCTCTTTTAGCAAGCGGCGGCAAAAATTTCGTCTGCTGCGTCCTTCAATGAGCGAGCCCCCTGAGAAACACTCTGCTTGGCAGCGAAAGGGTGTTCGGCCCGTTCGTAGCCCCCACGCTTCACGCATGACATGCGGCCGAAGCTCTTTCGGGTGCTCGGACCAGTTCCACGTAATTGATGGCTCAGTGAACCTCAGCGAGAGCCCTGCAAGAGACATGCTAACGACGGCGGGCAGACAGAACACGACCTTCAGAGACGCGAGAAGCGCAGCACGAGTACAGCGGCGCTTGCCACGCTACGGATCACAAACGTCGTATTGAAATGCCAACCCGGAGTGGGCTAGGGCATTTCGCTGACATGCGTGAAGTCCGCTATTCAATTCCTGGCCGGGAAGGCTGTTTTGCTCCTGTAGGCGGACAAGTAAAAAGGCATGAGTGTACAATATTTCGGCATATCGTGACCAACGTCCCGTGGTAGAGATTATTTCGTCGACCCCCCCCCCCCCCCCCCCCTCCTACTACGGCACACTTCATAGCCAAAGTGTAGCTTCGGCGAGTACATGTCAAACACCATTAGTAGTAAAATCAATTTTGGATAAAGGGTGCGCCTAGCTTTCAGGAACATGATCGAGTCATTACACAAAAACGATATTCCCAATGCGGTAGGCCTTACCTTTGAATGTTAAATGTGCCAAACAAACAAATCAAACACTTTAAAATAGTGTGAGGGATGCTGCGCATACAATTGCGCCTATTCGTCCCTACTGTTCTCGTGCATTGCATAACCTCCTCTCAAACGACGCCAGATTTTATATCTAGTGTACCATAAACTAGCAAGAAAACACTACCGCAGTAAATAGTGTGTTTCAGCCACTCGTAGGTGCATTGCTAAGGCGGTGTGGCTGCTTGAGAACACAAAGACGATAAACAGTTGTAGGGCAAACCACAAGCTTAATTCCTAATTCACATCACCGGGATTATATAGCATTGGGAAACAGTATAAGCTGAACATGCAAATGGTTATGCGATTCCCTGTTGACGGGTGAACCTACAAAAAACACCAAGAAAGAATATCCCCTCGGTAAGTACTCCAGTAGGACATGTAAGAAATGGAAGTGTCTTAGAATGTGTTTTCAGTTCTGTTTGACCTCCGCAGTGGGCGTTTTTGCCTGATCGATTGTTCTTCGCTATCCCTGTCACTTCGATGTTGTTCTCAATGTGCATGTTGCCCCGGGCATTGTGTACGTGAGCGAACCCAGTAGCTCTCACATTGACCAACAAGATCCCTGCAACCTATTTTTTATTTTTCAGAAGTGCGTGCACTATCAAGCTCATAGATTATCACACGATGACAATATGACACTAGAAGCGACAGGCGTACAAGCTCGAGTTGCGCTAAACACAGGAGGGTAAAGCTAGTGTTAAATAAAAAAAAATTGTAGTTGAATGTAACAAAACTGTCGGATCAGCTCCCGGCTTGACACTTGGCTGGGCGCAAAGTGTTTCTGAGCTGATGACCACAGCATTCCGCTTCTAAGCAGCGAGTTCGCTGCCAGAGCCAAAGAAAAAGAAGCATTTCTTCTCAATCGGTTGTTCTTTTGATACTAATGTGCGTCTGCGTGTTATTGCACCTGTATGAATGAAAAGCACACACGTTTATAGCAGGAACTAAAATAAATAAGAATGTCCATATGCGTAAAACACAAAGTTGTTCAAAAACAACTTGAAGAAGGGGTTGCGTTCGGTATGGTCCCTAGATATATTTCTAGGGACCATACGTTCGGGCTAGTTGGTATTCCATAACTTTCATCTTAAGCGCACAAAAAACGCACGGACACAGAAGACAAGGATGAGCGCTTGTCCTTGTCTTCTGTGTCCGTATGTTTTTTGTGCGCTCGATATGAACGTTCATAAACTAGTGTTTAGTATATCGGTAAACTTTCCGAACAAAACTTCCTCCTGTCGCCAATACGGCGCCCTTAGTTTGACCTGAACTAGAACCACATAAACACGAAGAACAAGTATATATCACTAACGTAGGTAAAGTAAAACCCCAATTATCAGAAATTTCAACGGCATTCTTTTTTCTGTTTGTTCGGGCGCAACGGTTAGCTCCGTTTTCTCGCTGCTGGGAAGACGCAAGTGTAAACTGAGAGGTGGTGCTGTGGGTGCGGTAAAAAAACACGTACAGTTTACGCGTCCCGGGCTGCTGTACCGAGCAATAAAATGTCAGCACACGACCTAACAGAAACAGATTTCATTACGGCATGACTACTGTCAGTGGACTGAAACCAAAAAAGAAACAGAAGTAAATGAAGTTGCTTTGCAAAGAAACCCCGTCTGCTTGCCGAATGACACACTTTCTCTCACGGACGACAAATAACTGCGTGCTCAATTTCGGCAAAATAACTTGTGTATACACTCAACTGTTTACAAGGTACGGGTTCTCTCTATCGTGCCTCACTGCATTTCTGCCTCACCGGAACGTGAGAAATAAACAGCGAACAATGCGTGAGGAGAACTATTTTAATTTATTTTGGTGCACGTCATTCGTACAGCAGTCGCTATCTTTTCCTGCAGTTTGACATGAATAGAAGGCGCTAGATGAGAACTTGATTCAATGCGTTTTTTTTTTTTTTTGTTTCAAGATCCCAAAACTGGAGGGCGAAAGAGTGCTTTGAATCTGAGCTGAGGTCCGGCAAGAAGCAATATTTTCAGTGCATTTTCTAATATAGTTTACCCATTTAGTGTTTACACGTTAAGTATGAATGTTTGGGACGTCACTTGCTAACGTACCAGTAAGGTTTATTTTTTTATTATAGGCAAATCAACAACTGCCGGAGAGACTGTACAGATATCTAGAGCAAATATGCAATCCATACGAGCACAACTGATTAACATTTAACACTTCAGCACTAAATGTGTCCATGCGTTTCCTTGGGGGAAACGACATGTTATGATGATCGTCACATTTGAGCGACACACAAACTTTACAGAAGCTGTGGACAGGCTGAAAAGTCTGGGATCAGAGAAAGGAAGCGCTAGAAATGGAGAAAAAAACAAGGAAAGAAGAAAAAAACACTTCATCTGCAACAGTCTCGGCGAAAACAAGAACTATATAAGCAGACAACTTTCCTGACTACTGGCGCTGAGATCACGGTTCACACATTTCGCAATTATTTAGCGCACGGGAAATCTGGAGCACAATTGAGGCAAACTACAATTGGAAAATGGAAGGTAGCGTTGCTGTTTTATTTTAAAAAAAAGGCAGTGGGTTGGTTTTTACGAGAGTGAGTTAAAAAAAGCCAGGTCGATTGAAGGGACATACTAATGTCGCTGAGAGCATCCAGTGATAAAATGCTTGCGTCTACACGGTAAAATTATAAAAGTATGTAGCAGGCACATTCTCTAAGGAATTGACCCCTATTATTTGACAGCTCCAGAAGACCACGTTGCATATACTCTAAGGCATTCATGTGATCTAGCTTTGCTGCAATACCCTTGATGGACCAATCGTTCCAGCCTAAGGTAAAATTTCAGCGTATGACTATGCCACGCATACGAGTTGACTCAATAGTTCGCTCCGCGCTGTGGCGTTAACGCGCGGCATGTATGACACTCTGCACTCAGCAATGTCATGCATGATGCAGACACGTTTGTTTGTCTCAAATCGTGTGCGCATTGCTGTCATTCTCCGAAGTTGGTTTGTCGGCGACCTGGATTGGCCACTCGAGAGCATTATAATTAAGTTGAACCACGGGAATGCCTTAGCTGGACCCCGCGAATGACAAATAACTGATACGAATGAAGCAAATCCGGCAAAAACGGGGCCTCGCCTACGATTTTACCAAACTTGCTGAGTGTGGTTTGCATGGGGCTATCGAAACGAACGTTTTGGGTCAAATGGCACATGCTTTGGGCATTGGCGTTCCCGGAATTCGCTCCGTTGACTGCAATGATTGGCTATGAGGGCGGGTTACGAGGCGGCAGCATGTGTAATGTAGTGGCGAACCGTATACGATTGGTACAGCTGGTAATTTCCATAACGCTAGCAACAGCCCTCGAGTGAGACGAAGGTGAAGCAGACGCCACTAACTGCAGTCCTCCTGCTGGTACACTGGGCGGTAAAGGCACAACTTCAGTATCGGCGCCCTTATACGCGGTCGCCGCGGGGCTTATTTGGATATTTGGACAGGACTTGTCCCGTAAGTAGAGTTATCCGGAAGTCCAGTCTGCTGCGTGGCGTGACATATGCGCACCTGGAAAGCAGTGCACACGATGGGGTGGACATGCTGCCGGGCAGGTTGGGTCTGTTTTCTCGACTACTGATAACTCGCACGTGCGGCCAGCTCGCCGATTCTTCCTATCGTGATCAGCGGCGTGCTTTGTTGTCTTTCCTGTCTAGTCGTGGGTAGGAAGGAGCGCGTATCGAGTACAGTCTACCGGGGCACCAAATGAATTTAGGGTCCTGAGCGACGGTGCAAAAACAATGGCTCCGAAGGATCACTAGACGGAAGCAAGCCGACGCACGCCAGCTACTTGAGCCGAAAAAGGAAGATTCCCGCCTTGAACGGGCCCCTCTGTGGTAAATCGACACAGTCCCTTCAGACTGCCTGTCATTCCGACG
Organism: Haemaphysalis longicornis; assembly: GCF_048455015.1. Lineage (NCBI taxonomy): Eukaryota > Metazoa > Arthropoda > Arachnida > Ixodida > Ixodidae > Haemaphysalis > Haemaphysalis longicornis. Next base: position 453,281,412 of record NW_027526203.1, on the reverse strand, counting down.
TTTTCCGGCTTGGAGATGGGTAGAGACCAATTCTTTTTTCCGTTCTGCTTGATACGAATAACAATAAGAGGCTTAATGCAGAGCTTGGTGTCACTTTAGAAAATCCAGATCGATAAAAGAGAGGCTTCAAAACACGCAGTTTGAAAATAAACAGTCTGTTATCAGTTATATAATTAACTATGCTATCATACGTTACATTACGATATGTTGTGGGTCAGATAAGTTATCACTACAGTATTCATGTTATTTGGGATAAATTTATTTTCCAGTAACCCTGTTTTACCATCTTGGCCGAAGCAAAAGACGTGTACCTGATGCGGAACACCCTTTGAAAGCAATCGGCGATGATGATGATTATGATGGTGATGATGATGGTGATTATCGAGATAAAGATGGTGGTTATCATACTTCCCTTCGCTGCAAACTCAGGGTTGTTACCTTCGCCTCAGTATTATAGCACTTGCTCTGCAGCCCTTTAAAGGCAAGCCTAGATTATGATGACCAGAGACTGTTCTTTAGGCAAATGCCTCTTATCTTCCTTGCGATAATATCGCCCCATTTTGATATATGAGCATGAATTATAGGTCATGAAGAGCTGCTGTTATGGCGTTTTTCTAGTGCCTATAAATGCCTATTCTGTGCGTTTGCGCTTAATTGTGTTAAATGCATATTTTCAAAATCTGCGCCTATATGAACACTATTTAGCCTCAAGTTTCACTTTCGAGTACAGAACTGTACTCTAAAACAAAACATGAAGAACTTTATTCTTGAAGTAGAATAACTTTATTCTGGAATAACTTAAATTATTGCGACATGAATAACTTTATTCATGTTACCTGTCAGCATTAAAGGGACTCAGCGACAATTCCGCTAAACGCTTTCACACTTTACTTCGTGTTTGGGAGCACGGAGAAAGCTGCAAAAAAAACTCTGTCTTTTAAATTGTCCGCCTCTGACGCTGCCGAGGATGCTAAATAGATTTCCTTTCTGTAAAAAAATTCTCTTTAGTTTATAAAAAGATCAACTTTTTTCCCACTACAAAATCTGTCTACCTGTACCTTGGACACTTCAATGTTATCAGGAAGGAACGGCTTTCTACGAATTCCAAGGACCTTCAAAGTGTCGACAAACACAGATCAGAACCGTCGCTGCCAATCCGAGTCCGAGTTGCATGCTGTATACCCAAATTTGCTTTTGTTTGATTTCACTATTTCCGTAAGAATACGGGATGCCGAGTACCGGCGGAACAATTTTGCTTTGATCTATTTTGTTGTTCTCTCGAAATGAGGCGAGTTCGCCATCGTCAAGATACAGCACGAGGAAACTCTTCAATTTTCCAGTATTCTGTCAAGGAACTGTTTCGTGCTTTGTGTGGCTTCGCTGGAAGGTCAACGGAAATTATGCATAGGAGCTTGGTGCTTCACAAGGCCGCCCACGCCATCGTGCGCACTTTTGTCCTGTCCGGTCGCAGAGAAAAGCCACTTTGTCACCCCGCATGCGCTGCTCTGCATCTTGAGGAACTGATGTTTGCTCTTAAAAGGCGGCACCCCCATCACTTATATATGCTATTACAGCGTATATTTGTGCATGCTCTTCAAGCAGTCGCTTGATTTCGACCAACCCCAAGCACACACTGGCCGGGTCAATACTGCAGTCGCGCGTATAGTGGCCGTAGTCCATCTAGACATCGCCGCGCACTTGAACACACTTATTTGCCTCTGCTGTCACTGGTATCCTTCACTTTCGTCGGGAAGTATTTCCGTGCAGCACAACGGAAGGTTCAGACCAGTGCTTGTCGACACTTTGAAGGTCCTAGGGAGTAGAAAGCTGCAACTTCCCCTTAACATTGAAGTGTCCAAAGTAAAGGTAGGCAGATTTTTAGTGGGATAAAAGTTTATCTTTCTAAGAACTAAAAAGAAATTCTTCAAGCATCACGTCAATTTACCCTCCCCAGGAGCCTGAAAGGCGGACAGTTGTAAAGACAAGTTTTTTGCCGTTACAACTTCGCATGTACCAGGTAGAACGGAAATACACCCTTGACCACGACGATCACATGTCAAACATTCCCAGTACGAGCAGCGTGGTTACTTGTTTGTAAATGGGGTAAATTAGTAATAGAGTGCGATTAAGCAGCGTCAGAAACAAAAAAATATGGCTTTCTGACGCAGCTAAGGCAAGGTGCTAACGAAATATTGTTAAAAAAATTCCCCGCATTTCCCCGAGGGGAAGAATGTGAAAGTGCGAATGCAGGAGTTGAATTTGCGCGGTTCGGTAATGTTCGCGAAAGAGAGATCACACACACACACAACTACAAAGAAAGAAAGATGCATTTATTCACAGACACCTATTTGTGTTGTCGTTGTACTTGATTGCTAGAGCGGATCTCAGCTTTGAAATTTCGTGTCAGTACTCCTTTAAGCGGGTGCATTAGCCCTTCTCACGCCCGATTCCTGGCCAATCCCCCACGTGGGTATGTGCCATGTCAGCGGCCAGGCAGCGCGCGCCCATCTCCCCCCGTTGCCAAGGAAGACGAGGAGATTCCTGGCCAATCCCCCACGTGGGTATGTGCCATGTCAGCGGCCAGGCAGCGCGCGCCCATCTCCCCCCGTTGCCAAGGAAGACGAGGAGCGCGCGCACCCGCAGCTGTTGCTATGTGGACGGACGGCGGTCACCGGAATTCAGGGTCGCTTATAAAGTGCATTCGCACTTAAAATGGCAACCTTACTCTGGTAGAAGACACAGCTGAGAAACCTCACAATTATTTAATGCATTCCGCAACTAAAAACTTCATCAATGGGTAAATATGACTACGCTCATCACTTTTCTTTATATTAGTTGCTTTACTTTTCTGAAATCTGCAAAAACACCGATAACTATTTGTCTTTTTTCAATGCGAACTGCAACTCAACTGATGATCGGATATTTTAAAATGTGTTGAATGGGACCGGATTTTTCCAAGTTAAAACAAAGATAATGAAATACGTTTTAGCTTTCTAGAATACTCAGTTATTGAGTGTCATTTTATGTATATATCGCGAAAATTTATAAACATTGTTTTTTTAATTGACGTCGAAAGGGGACCCTTCTTTTTCCAAATTTTCATTTCTTGTCGCCCTTTACGAAGCAGTATTTTGAGAATTTCCCTATCTAGAGCAATGATCAGAGCATGAAGTGCTCAGCAGCCCCTGGTAAATAAGTCCAAAAAACTATACAGCTTAGCTTTTAGGCCGATGTGCACAAAAAAAAATTCTTTTAAGAAGTGCGCATCACGAAAGGGCACTAAGTCGTGATCGAGGGTGACTTTAATGCTCCTCACATAGTGTGGGGGTACCAGTCAACAACCAGGAAAGGGACCGCATACATGACGCCGCCCAATCTTACAATTTAAGTCTCTACAACGATCCGCTGCAATCAACCCGAGTAGGCAACAGCGTCTTCAGAGACACTAATCCCGACCTCACCTTTTCCCACGGCATCCGCCAGGCAGAGTGGACCCGACTGGAGGAAACGTTAGGAAGTGATCATCACATTCTACAACTCGAGATAAGCCATCGAAAAAGAACCATTCGGTCCGGGACAGCAAAGATCACAGATTGGAAAGCCTTCCGTACCCACCTAAATCCTGGAAACATCGAAGAAACTGACAAATGGCTTTCTAAGATACTTGAGAAAGCGGAAGAGCACACAAAAATAATTCAACTGAACACAGAAATTCCAGCTGTTGACCTTCACCTTTCCCACCTATGGGAAGCAAGAAGAAGCCTCCTGAAACGGTGGAAAAGGCAAAAGCACAACAGAAAACTCAAGCTGAAAGTGGCCGCCATCACTAAGAAATCCGAAGAATATGGCGCCCTACTGTACCGGCAAAATTGTGACAAGGCATGTAAGCAACTTCAGGGCACCCTCAGCACAAAATGGATCTGGCTTATCTTACGAGGCCTCCTGGCGACCACACGGACAAAAATTCAGCAAAAGCAAGACCTCCAAATAATCGCCCATTCATACGCAGGCACCCACCAAGACATACTAGATGACATTCAACGCAAGTTTGCCGGTAACATCCCATCGAGTCCGACAAGTACTGATCCGTACCGTGGCCAACATAATCCCGACCTCGATCGACCCTTCACAAAAGTTGAAATGCAGGCAGCCCTGCCCAACCTCACAAGGAACACTTCGCCCGGCAAAGACAAGATTACGAATAAGCTCCTCCGTAACCTACCTCCAGACACCACAGAAGTGCTCCTAGAGTATTTTAACGTATGCTGGGAAACATGCACTCTACTGGCAACGTGGAAGCATTCGGATGTGACAATGATTCCTAAGACAAACAAGCCACTACGTATTGAGAATCTTAGCCCTATATCGCTTACTTCCTGCGCGGGTAAACTTCTTGTGTACATGGTCCACGAACGGCTCACGCCATATCTCAAGGACAGCGGGTACATACCGGAAACGATGTTTGGGTTCCGACAGCATCTGTCTACCCAAGACATCCTTTTGCTTCTGAAGGAGGGCGTCGTAGACGGCTTGGGTCGCCATCACAAGTCCTGTATCCTCGCTATCGACGTCAAGGGCGCTTTTGACAATGTCAAGCATGAAAAGATCCTGGGAAATCTGCAAAGTACCACCTGCGGCCCCAAAGCTTACAATTATGCTCGATACTTCCTCACGGATCACACGGCAACGGTGGGTATTGGCAACCTTCGAGGCGAAAAATTCCACCTACCAAACAAAGGCACGCCTCAAGGTTCGGTGGTCTCCCCGCTGCTTTTTAACATCGCCATGCTGCACCTGCCAAAGAAACTTCAGGCTATCGAAGGGCTAAGGTATGCTCTTTACGCAGACGACCTCACGCGGTGGATGAGAGCGCATACAACTAGGAGGCAACAGGACGTCCTGCAGGAGGCTATCGACATGATAGTAAACTACTTGGACTCTTGCGGCCTCCAGTGCGCTCCGGAGAAGTGCGAACTTCTCGTGCTGAAGGCTCGATCTCGAGGACGACCACCCAAACGTCTTGATCCGGATCCCAGCGTCACTCTTTACGGAGTGGAAATTCCCAGGGTGCACTCCCTTCGTGTACTAGGTCTGACCATACACAAGGATGGATCGGGTGCAGCTCATCTTCCCAAGCTACAGCAAACGGTGACACAAGTCACCCACCTCGTTAAAAAATCCCAAATCAACGAAGGGGGCTCAAAGAACAAGACACCTTACGGATCATTCAAGCATTATTAACCAGTAGGATGACGTATGGCACCCCATACTTAGCCTTAAAAAACGCTGAAATAAAAAAAAATGGACATAATTATTAGGAAAGCAACCAAGACTGCTCTAGGCCTCCCTTTCATGGCATCCACCGACAAGCTCCTTAAATTAGGCGTACATAATACGTGGGAAGAGATGGTCGAAGCCCACAAAGCCAGCCAACTCGAACGCCTCAAGCTCACTCCTACAGGCAGAGCAGTACTCCGCTTTCTCAATTACAATGAAACCTATATCGCAGACACCGACCAAAAAGCGAGACTACCACCGGATGTATAGCACGCATACCGCATAACATGCACCCCACTTACCACAAAGAAAGAAGACAGGCAAGATCGGTGGAACTCTTCCGAAAATATGAAAAAGATCCTAACGCCAGATACACAGACGCTGCTCGATATCCAGACCACACTGCTTTCGCAATAAGCGTCACAGACCAACGAAGCAGGGAATTGACGTCGGCAACAATACCGGCTCGTAACCCCGAAACTGCAGAAGAAGCCATCGCCTTGGCAATGACGACCTGTAGCGACCGAGGACTGATATTCACCGACTCCCAAGCTTCATGTCGGAACTTCCAGAAAGGACGCGTGTCCGCGACGGCACTTAAAACCTTAAAGACGCGCCCCCAACTTCCTGACACTTACGCCACCTGGATCCAGGGGCATGAAGGAATGGCGGGAAACGAAGCGGCGCACGCTGCAGCCCGAGAGCACTCCAGCCGGGTCTTCCTGCCAGCCTACATCCGTGATGCAACGGACGCAGCAGACGTACCCATCATCTACAGGGCCATACTTCAGCACTACCGACTTGAGCGGAGGAGATATCCCCCACCACACCCCGACCTCACCAAAGAAGAAAGCGTAATCTTTCGTCGGCTCCAAACAAACACGTACACACACGGAATAATCATGAACCGCATCTACCCCACGCAATTTTCATCTCTCTGCCCTTACTGCGACATACCCGACACCTTGGCACACATGATCCTGGAGTGCCCTTGCGAAGACCGCCCTCCAGACCCACCTGTGGATAGCCAAGCATCCTCAGCAACACTGACTTCCACACCACAAGACAATGCAAGCGCTCGTACCTCCGGTGACCACGACATCGCTGAAAAGTGGGAGGCACTGCTCGTCTACGAGGATCCGGAGAACCAGAAGAATGTGGTGAACCGGGCGAAGACGGCAGCCACCACCAGAGGTTTCCTGGACTGAGGAGACCTACCACCTCGGACCGGCAAGGATCAAGTTTTAGCTAGTCTTTTCAGCCAATAAAGGTTTATTTCTCTCTTTCTTAGAAGCGCCACTTTTGAACGACAACGCTCTCGCTGATTGATTAACGCGCCGACGCTACACAGGCGATGAGGCGCGCCGTAGTGGAGGGCTCCGGATTAATTTTGGCCACCTGGGGATCTTTAACGTGCACCGAAATCTCGTACACACAGGCGTTTTTGCTTTTCGCCTCCATCAGAAAAGCGGCCGCCGCGGCCGAGAATCGAACCCGCGACCTCGTGCTCAGCGGCGCAACGCCTTAGCCACTGAGCCACCGCGGCGAGTCACATCGCTCTCGCTACGAAGTTTGAGAAATATTTTCTCAAGAAATATAGGTACGACGAATTCAATTGTTCTGCATCCAGGAGAAATGTTTGCAAATATTTGGCCAAAAAATTAGGAAGATTTCGGCAAACATTTGTTTCGGTTTACTTGCCCCGAAAGTTGCCACACCAAGCAATGTGGAAAGTGGCCCTGCCCAATCACGTTCTCATTTTTTTTAATAAACTAATGATGGTGTTTTGCGCTGAAATAATGCCAGTTCCATGGTAAGGATACAGTGTTCTTCACAATATTAAAGTTACATCTCAAACAAAAAATGGTCATGGCACCACTTTGGCTGTCCTTATCTGAACACATCCTGTATGAGGCGCCACAGACGTTCTTCGGCGTTACTAAGATCCTGATGTGCGGGTGGATGATTTCGGCAGGAGATGCGGTAGTATGTGGTGATTTCTTGACATACGCTATCGCGTACTGATCGCGCTCCGTGTAAGGGGACGAGGCTGGGTCTTGCTCGGGTCGTGAGCTCTCGAGCTGGTTTGTTGACCGCTTCGTTACCGCCCAAACCTGTGAGGGCAGGAGTCCACATCAATTCCACTTCGGTGGTAGGAGGGTTTTGGACCAGAATTTCGAGTGCCCGAGGGGAAATAGTCCCTTTGGGGAAGTTTTTGATGGCCGTTTTTGAATGTGAAATAGATTGCCAGCGCAATTGCCGCCTCTTCTGCCGTTGCTAAATTGCGGGTGAGTACAGTAAGGGAATTGATGGGTGGAATGTTCGGGTCATATAGAGCCGTCACAGCATACGTGTCGGGATGCCTATAGTCGGCCGCGTCCACGTATACCGTGCTTGGGTTGACTGTGTACTTTTCGGTCAGATTTCGGGCTCCTTGTTTCCTGCGCTCTTGATTGTGTACCGGGTGCATGTACCCCAGGATAGGGAGAATGAGAAATTGAGCGCGAACTTCATGGGGGATGGAGACTCTGGTATCGGTAATTAGTGGGGCTGGCAGATTCAGTCTGTGCGTGATTTGTTGGCCGGTCGGGAATTCCGACAGTCGCGATAGCTGATTGAACCTGTGGGCCTCTATTAGTTGCTCGGCTGTATTGTAGTCTCCCAACTGTTCCACTCTGGCAGTGGAAGTGCTGTGTTGTATTTGCAGGGCTGTCTTGTAGACTTCACGATTAAGTCAATTGACCTTGTTCGGTTCGATTTGGCATGGATTAAGGTACGGATTGGAGTATGTAATATGGCTGATTACAAATGTTCGGATTAGTCGTATTATTTCAGCTTCTTGACCAGATTTAGGGGAAATCCCCAAGGTGGAGTAAGTTTAGGCGAAGGAAAGTATATCCTGGACCACGACGAATTTCTCTTCGACTGCGAAGTTTATGAGAAAGCTGTACAGCTTTTCTTTGTAGCCGTACGGCTGCATTGAGGTAGATGTCAATCTTTCAGCTTCGTTAAGACCTTTATTCCGGGCTGCTACACGCCGTATTAGTCCAATTGTTTGGTTCACTTGAGTCGTTAGTTGTGTCATAAAGCCAGTGTTGGCTCGATTACTTTGGATAATTAATCCCAATACTTTTATGGTGGGTACAGTCGGTAAATCCGTTTCTAGAATACGGAATGTTATGTTTGAGGATGGCTGGGAGGCTCGCTTGGCTGGATGTAGAAGAAGTTCGGATTTAGCTTGGGGAGCATTCTAAACCTGCCATTCTTGCCTCGTCGATGACAATTTGGGCTCCTCTCTGTAGGGTGCTTTCTATTCGACCGTCACTGCCTGTCGACCTCCAAAGTGTTATGCCATCGGCGTAGAGGCTGTATCACAGGTTTGGGACCTGATCCAATTTGCGTGGGACATTAAGCATTGGGAGGTTAAATAGCAGCGGGGAGAGGACGGCTCCCTGGGAAGGGGGGGAGGAAGGGTGCTTATTGAAGGTAGTTCTATTACCTCCGACTTGATGTCACATATTTGAGGTATGGACGTACGGGACGTTAAGAAACTTCAATAGTTATATGCACGTTGGCCGTGAGCTATCGATTACAAGCCATTTAGTATAGTCGTATGGGACACTCTATCGAATGCCTTCGTAAGGTCTAGTGTGAGAATGGATGCCGCGTCCACCTTTGATGGGGGTGTAATAATAGCATGAAATAACTGCAGGTGCATATCTTGAGTAGATAGTCCCACCCGGAAGCCTATCATGGTATGGGGGAGGGCGCCCGTCTGGGCCAGGTACTTGAGCAATTGTGCATGGATGAACTGCTCCAATACTTTGCCCATATACGAGGTACAAGAAATTGGCCGGAGATCGTCAAGAGCAAGGGGCTTTCCCGGTTTTGGAATAAAAAAAATTTCGTTGGTCCAATAATAGTAGGTGCGTTGGTCCAATAAGGCACCGTTGGTTCAATAATAGGTGAACTACTAAGTGAGGGTGTAAACAGATAGGTCATCTAGGTTGCGGAGCATTTTGTTGGTTATGATATCCGTTCCGGGTGCCGACCCTGGTAGGAGGTTAATAAGGGCCGCTCGAACCTACGCTTCCGTTATATATTTGTCTACTTCTGTGTTTTCTTTCCCCTAATAGGGAGGTAGAGTGACTCTGGTAACCTTCGCCATGTAAAGCGTTTTGGTTCGGTCTACGACTTGTTGTTCATTCCTGGGCAGCTCTGAACGATCTGTATCAGGCGATTTTTTTGCACCTTCTTGGATTGTCCAGGGTCCAGCAGGTGTCTTAGTAAGGACCATGTGCGGTTAATCCTCAGATTTCCTTTCATTTGGTCACAGAGTTGTCCCTATTAGGCTTGAGATAGCTTTGCGGCATGTGTTATGACTGCTTCTTCAAGTTACGCTAGTTTTCGTCGGAGGCGGCGGTTATGTTTATTACATTTCCATCTGTGCTGCATACTTTTGCATGCAGCCCACATAGCTATTGCCAGCACGGAGCGGCACTGCGTCATTTGTTCCTCGCAGCAGATACGCCTTCCGCTTCTGCTTTGCTGTTTTAGCTTTATTTTAAAAGCTACTATCGAATGCATTCATCGCAGAAACTGAAAGAAACCCAGCCAATAGCCGCTACAGCGCTGTAATGACGTAATTTCAGCGGTGGAAGAACGCCAAGACCGGGAAAGAGAAAAAAATCTTTTGGGGAAGTTTGCAAGTTTACATTGGTATGATATGAATGAGTAAGTAGTGCCGCATTATATTTTCGTGCTCACCGAACCAAGACTAAGTAAAGACAAGAGAATCTAACTGGTTTATTCTTGAGGAACCTAACGATTTGCGTGTAACATATGAGAGATATTTAACTCTAAAGTACACAATTAATAGGACTGAGTCTGGAATAGGTCTACGTTTCATCATTTTCTTGTTCACAATGCATTTTACGTAAATAGAAACAAGTATATTGAATTATATACCAGGAATTCCACCAGATCCCACCATTAAACAAAGTTGGAACATGTAATATTCCGTACGGATATTTTGAAACTCTCTTTTATTCTTCAAGAAAAATGTGGCAATAAGACACGTTAGCGGCTGATATAAGTGAATGCCCCACAATCGCATGTCTTCTGGCCGAGAACAAAACTATATCGGCACGAAGACATTTTCGGTGTTCTCCCTGTTATATTTTTTTTTCTTTTCATTTGTTACTTAGTACAGAACGTTCCAGCAGGTAAGGTAAAAGCCTATAGCCTCGCAATTCGGTGACGTCAGCTGCAGGCAGCCTTTTTTCCTCTCCGATGCACGCGCACGAGCTCTGGCACCGGCGCTTTCCTGCCTTGACTGCGATTTGTAGGCAACGCGCGGATGAGTTTGCCAATATATTATGCGTTTCTTTGACACGAGCCTCAGTAAAATGACTGCTAAGAGATGAACCAGTCGGAAAGCTTGTATCTTGCACTTAGGAGCACAAAAGGGCTTTGTCAATTTTGTCAGGCCGAACTTTCTCAGAACGTATGCTCTGAAGAAGTAGCAGAATATGTCTTCAGTTTTGAAATTAACATTTATTGGACTGCATACCCGAAATGGAAGCAATCTTTTACTCTACCTTTGTGTCGCTACGTAGGACAGAAGGGAATTAGAATTTCATGCTTTGATCTTTATCATAATCGCGAATGGTGTCCGACTTTCACTGTAACGGCGGCAGATATTGTAATAGTCTTTCTTGCTTCAGAACAAGTTCTCTCCTCACAAGTGGCTTGCCTTATTGGTGCTGAGAGGTCAATAACTTTTGCACATGGCTAAAATTTGTAATAAATTCCTCGAGGCACTGAAGTCTGTTTAAGTGCTTTGAATGCGAAATCATTACGGATTGCATGGCGGGTGGAGCCGTGAGGAGGGCGCGCTCGTTTTGTATTTTATTTCTCCTCCTGGCACAATTTCTTTGAAATTTAAAGTACTCTGAAAGCGGTGCTCGACGTGGCGTAACTTTTTTTCTTTTTACTGCATGGGAAAGCACGTTCAAACGTAACGACAGTAGGAAACATTACATGGTCAAGCCGACAAGAGGACATAAAAATCGCGGCGAACACAAACGCATCAAAATTCGGGCAGACACACACAAGAGGTCAAAAGAGGGAACCAGTCAGGTGGTTGGTCTAAAGTACTATACACACAATATGCAAGCGTCACTGTTTCCCGAAAATAAGATTTTTTTATGTAGGTGGCTGCGCATACTTTTTACATTTTCGACACCGCCATAGATTATATAGACCAATTATGACCAACATCCCATACCAACACAAGCATAGAGTAAAAGATTGCTTCCATCTCGTGTATGGACTCAAATGAATGTTGTTTTCAAAACTGAACACATTTTCTGCTACTTCTCCTAAATAGACACGCTGAGAAAGCTCGGCTCGACAAAATTGACGAATCGCTTTTGTGCTCCTAAATGCAAGATACAAGGTTTCCGACTGGTTCATCACTTAACAATCATTTTACTGAGGCATATGTCAAAAAAACGCATAATATATTGGTAAACTCGTCCGCACGTTGCCTACAAATCGCAAAATCGGGTTGTTCACAACGGCACCCCAACGGGAGAAATAGGATTGAGAATGGCGTGATGGCCATATCTTTTCTGAGCGTTTTTGTCTTGCAAAATGGCCCAGGAAGCAATAGCATACCAGTCGTATAAAAAAACCCTACCAAGTTGAAGGAAGCGCGAAAGCTTTGTGACATCAAAACTGCATGACGTGACGCCTTTTTGAAAGTGCGTAAACCTTCGCAAAAAGTGCGTACAACGTTCTCTAAAAGTGCATTATTTTATTTATTTATTTATTTATTTTTATTTAAGAACATACTGCAGGCTTTGGAGGCCCAAGCAGGAGGGCATAATGTGGTAACAATATCAACCAAACGTTAATACAAACAGTAAGCAGCAAAAAGCAGAAACCAGAACAGAAGTATAAAACAGTGTACGCTAGGCACAACTACACAGGCACACCTAAACATTTGCTTCTAATGAACCAAGAGAGTTTAGACAATTTTCGGGTGTGTTGTTCCAGTCATTATTTGTGCGGGGGAAAAAACAAAATTTGAACACATTGGTAGAAGCAAACATTGGGGTTAAGGACAGAGAATGGGAATGACGAGTACGGCGAGTAGCAAGGGGTTTCAAGAAGGAACTACAGTGGAAAGCAAGTTTGCGGTGATAAAGTAAATACAATAATTTCGGGCGGAGAAACTGTCTTCTGGACTGCAAGGTTGGAATTCCGTTGTTACGCATGAGCTCGGAAACCGAATCTGTGTGATGAAATTTTGAATAAACAAGCCGAATAGCTCTCTTTTGGATCTTTTCTAACAAGTCAATATTCTTGGATGTATGAGGGTCCCAAACAGCGCAAGCAGACTCTAGTTTAGGTCTAATTAGCGTTGTGTATGCAAGTAGTTTAGCATTAGTTGGAGCGTCTCGAAGCTTATGCCGAAGTAAACATAATTTACGAAAGGTAGAGAATGACATGTTAATAACATACGAGTTTAAATATCCAGCTTAAATTATTTGTTAAAGTTATGCCCAAATATTTATATTCCTGAACTTGATTTAAGGGATTTCCTGCGAGAGTACGAAAATTGGCGAGGATTCCGTTTATTGGTGATGCGAAGGGAGACGGTTTTTTCGGGGTTTAGTACCATGTCCCATTCAAGGCTCCAGGAGAGGATTGCAGTAAGTGAGGAGTTTAGAGCTTCCTGGTCACTAATAGAATGAATATTATTAAAGATAACGCAGTCATGGGCGAAAAGTTGAATTTGGACGGGTTCTTTGATTGCGGAGACAATATCATTACAGTAAATTAGAAAAAGTAAGGGGCCAAGAACGCTACCCTGAGGTACTCTGGAGGTGACTGGAAGAATACTAGAAAAAGAACCATCAATGTCTACATATTGGCTTCGATTAGACAAATAATCCGAAACCCATGCTTCAAGAAAAAAAGGAAGCCTGATGAGATGCAGTTTGGGAATTAGTTAATGATGCGGTACTAAATCAAACGCTTTGGTGAAGACCAAAAAAATTACATCTACCCGCCCACAATCATCGAGTGTTGCAGCAAAAGAATGAACAATTCAACATATTTGAGTGGTGGTTGAAAAGCCCTTCCTAAAACCATGTTGCAGTGGAGATAGAATCTGGTGTTCGTCAAGAAAATTTAAGGTAAGAGGACGACAGAATAGAAATTGGACGATAGTTAGCGAAAGAAAGAGGGTCACCTTTTTTTAAAGATAGGAACAACACGCGCCAATTTAACATCCTGAGGTATAATAGCAGACCTAATGGACACCTGAAAAACAATAACGAGGAAATTGGCTAAGGGTTCAGCATAACGACGCAAGAAAGCGTTGAGTAAACCATCGGGTCCTGGAAAAAATTTTAGCTTTAAATTGAGGAGCATGTTAAGAACGCCATCGTGAGACACTGCGTTATTATCTGGGAAACTGTAATTAATAGGAGGGGGTATACCAGAGCTAGAAAAGACGCTGTGAAAGTATCGGTTAAACTGGCAAGCGATATACGAAGGGTTATCTAATAATTAGCTGTTGTGCGAAATCTTATAAATCTTCTTTCTGCGCTCGCTGACAAAGCTCCAAAATTTCCGAGGGTCCTGTTTTATAGAATTGGGCAGGGTAGTATCGATCGTCAAACCTTGAAAGACACAAATCGAGAACCCATGCGACGATTTTTCCCGCATTAAGTAGACACATCTACGAACGATCTAAATGTACACCGATATGTGGTTTATGAGATAAATGTACGCCTCCTTCACAATCGATGCGTGTATTGTGTTATTGAAAACCTTTCCTTTTTCGCGATTTTGAAGAAACCGTTTTGACACAATGGAAGCCTGGTTTCACGCACGCGCCGTGTGGCCAGAGATCTCATCAAAGCCTTTCGGTCGACCAAGCGGTCTATGGGGAAATGCATTAGGGCGCGATCGGTACCACTCAGAAAGCTTCCGTTTTAAAACAGTGCGCAATTGTCCCTGTGCTTGAACACAGGCGGCAATTTGTCGACAAAGCTAACAGCATACAATTATCTCGCATCCATGTTTTAACAGGCATGACAGCAGTGTGTGGCTGAAAGAGAAACGTTTAAAGAGCCGTGGGGGTAAAGTCGGCGTTAAATAGAGTTAAGTCACTTGCCTGGCTCCGATCGTCCCTAGGTTCGATTGCCGTCCTTCCACGCTTCTTTTTTTTTTTTACTTGGGTGACGGCGCGGGGCACGTGGATTTTTCGGCCATCCGATGTGGACAACGCCGGAAAGTTTCACCTCATCAGACATATAAGGCTCTCGCATTAACGTCTGGTGGCATCGTAGGCACTGCTGGTTAATCGTACTCGTGAGCAAGTAGGGGCTGGCATTTGCGGGAAGGTGAAGAGAAACCAAGGACAGTTTCCCCGCCTGGAAACCTACACGGAAATCAAATGCGCCACTGCCTCCGACCCGTGACAAGCGTTGCTGCGCTGCTCTGAAGTGGCCACATCGCGACGGCCGCCGCGCCAAACACGAATTGAGCATAGAACTCGCCTTCGTTATCAAATCATTTCTATATTGAAAAAACAACGTTGAATCATCACTGAGCAGCGGGATTTCTTTACGCCTTAGAATTTCCACTGCCGACGGGCTCTAAAACATGCTTTTCCTTCAAAACCTTGTCCACATGCTAACCTTTTCAAAAATGCTCTTCGAATTCGTGGAAGCGTATTTGGCAGTTATGAGTCTTCTTGCCTGAACAATTCGGATAACATCATAGTATATGAGAAAATTGCGATAGAGTTACTTAATAATCTTCATGTAAGAGTATGTGAACTTGCTAATTCGTCGTCCCTCTTGCGTTTATTATTTATGTTTGTATTTTGTTGCACCGTAATTAAATTGTGTCACGAAGACATAAAGCGCGCCCTTTTTCATCAGTATTCCCAGCTCTCCAGTATTCTTCTTCATGCCTGTTTCACTAGACGCGACTCTTGACCAAGCAACAGGTGCTATTGAACGTGAATGTGAGCAGTGCGCTCGTAAAATTAAGCCAGGGGAAAGCCATGAGTTTACTCGTTTTATGTGACAATTGAACGGCTATGTTCAGCTATTGGCGCCTTTGCGCCACTTTAAACAATGCCGTTTTTTGTTTCCCTGCCGTAGATACAAGTCGCGCAAGTCTTCATTTGAAATTACTTGGATTTATTTAAAAATTATCGTGCCTATATTTACGATGTTGAAGGCCTAAAACGTTAGTTTGCCTACCTACGTTTACAGCCCAGAATGCGTTTTTTGAATCGCTAAAAATCCGGTCTCTAATGATAACCTTGGCAGGTAGGATGAACCACCGACATCTTTCTGGTCACCGACAAAATGCCTGCTCACAGTGATAATTCTCTTGAGCTGTGTGTATATATATATATCGCTGCTAAATAAAAATCAGCCTACATATAAGTCACCGTCGTTGTCTGCCCAGAAAATTTAGAAAGTAATGAGGTCAACCATAATATCTGAGGGAGAATATGGTCTGTGTGCGCTGTGACTGTGACATCAGATGAGCGAGCATGATGTTTCCACTGAGCAGTCTGACAGAGCAGATGTAGGGACGGGGAGAGATGGTAGGGGGAAAGAGAGGAAAGAGGGAGAGGCGGAAGCGGAGGTATCGAGGGGAAGGTGTGAGAACAGTAGAGGGTGAGTGGGATAGAATGGGAAGAAAAGAGGAAAAGAGTATGCGGTAGTGGAAAGGTAGAGGGGAGAAGGATCGGATAGAAGCCGCGGGAACTGTACGGGTGCCAGAGGGATTAGGAAAGGGCGAGGAGCCAAGCGAGGAAGGGAATTGGGGAGAGAGACAGTGGGAGGGCGGTAAGGCGGGGATGCGTTTAAAGGACAGTTGGGAAGAGGAGTATCAGAAGGTGGGTCCAGAGAGCAGGACAGGAAACGTAGGATTGGGGAGGGGTAGTGAGACAGGAGAGGAGGGGCAAAGAAGACGTGCTTGAGAGGAGGGAAAGTGGAAAGCAAAGCGGGAAAGGTAGGAGTGTCAAGTGTGGATGAAACGCTGCCGTTTTCGGATGACATTTGAAGCGAAGCAAGAAGGTGCATGGGCAATATTTTTCCCCCTTCCTGGCCGCGTCTGTGACAGTGCGCATAGGTGTACCGTTCTCTCAGACGTTTATTCACTAGCTTTCCCACATACTCCATGTGCACGGTGCAGCGGAACTCGGCTTAAATGGATCTGTACCTTTTCCTGTACCTTTATCTTGGTCTACCTTGCTGTAGGTTTTTAAGAGGTTTCGTAAGTCGCCTCTTTGACAGGTATAAACTATTTCGTCCTTAAACGTCACGCTCAAACAATGTACGTTTGTATACGCATGTTTTCATGCCTTCATCAAACTGTCGGTTTTCTAATGCCACGGAAGCAAGTGAAAAGCGTTTTAAGGAGTATAAAAACGTTATAATGTTGTCCGATGTCCTTCAAAGGACACTCCAAAAGCGTTTAACCTGACTCCCCGCATTCCACAATTCCGGTAGCATCTAGCACTGATGCTTTGCTATATGACATGTTTATTATTTTTTTCTGATGGCTCTAAATATCTTGAAAACGCGCATGTTGCATGTGTACGCTGGATGAATGGCATCCGCGAAATCACACTTCAGTTGAAGGGTAATTGACCTCAAAATTGTATATGACCAAAATGGTTTACGTCCGCATTTGTATACCGTTCGGTTAAGATGTGAATCTCAGTCTCCCTTTATTAATGGTTATTAATGTCACAGTAATAATAGATTCTTTGCTTTCGTATGATCTACCGCCGTGCCCGTATTCGCTGTGAACGACAAGACACCATCAAACTTGCAATTTATACAGGCTGTGTTTGTCAACTATAAGACAGTATACAAGACCCCGATCTGGTTTACAACGCTTTCCGGCGTCCAGGCGGCGTGCATTCTAAGAAATCGCCGCAGGTGGGCTTCACCACAAGCCCAAGAACGTCCAATCAGAGGGACCAAGGCGTGCATTTTTTTTTTTAGTTTTTTTTTAGATGCGACGCATCTCTTGCTCTGAGGCATGTCCCTCCTGCGTCGGCTTTGTCCGGCGTCCGCACGCCAGCTGCGCACGCGCGACTCTCCTCCCGTCTTTTCTCCGACAGCTGTGCGCGCAACGCTCTCACTCCGCCTCATTATCATAAACAGCTGTGTGCGCGCGCTTCGCTCACTTCGCTCCGCTCCCGTCGCGCAAGCGTGCGCATGCGCGACTCTCCTATTTTGTCTCCTCTTCTTGAGGCGCTGTGAATATAAAGCGGGTATCGCGCTGCGACGGTTCAGTCAGCGCTCGTTCTCGTTCGATTTCGCGTCACTTTGCTTGACGACTGCGTGCTTGACTTGATTCTTCCGATGAAGACGTGATGGAGAGAGAGAGAAAAATGACATTTATTGCGTTGTCCGGCGGGGGGTGCAGGTCAGGCCACGCAGGGCTTCGCCGTCACCCCTGTCTATCTACCTATTCTAGGTATCGGGCTGACCTCGAAGCAATGGGCTTGGCCTGCGGCTCGGGCTACTAGGGGTGTCCCCGCCCCGCCCCCTGTCACCGTTCCCGAGGGAAGCAACCGGGGGGGAGCGCGGGTCCATCTCATGTGGGGCTGCGAAGAACACTGTGCGCGTGACGGAGGCCGCGGCCTCCCACCGGACGTTCGCGACATGATCGGCTCTACGGAGCACGGACTCCAGCTCAGGGCCGTCCAGCGGCTAGAGGCTGCTCTGGCGCAGCAACGGCGAAAGTACGTGATGGAAGCAACGGGCCCTTCATGAAAAGTAAAATTACGCCCATCTTCCCGCGTATGAGAACACCCGCATGTAATGGAATGCGTCATACGCGTTCACAACACGTTTCACCCGATTTAGAGAATCAACCCAATGGAAACGCCAATTGAACCCCCCGATGCGTCGAATCACACCAGGGTTCCCTCGCGGGAAGATGGGCGTAATTTATTTTTACTTTTATCGCGTTTGGCCTCATCATTCACCAAATTCGCACTTTTGCGCAGGCGGATTGGACGTTCTGCGGTTTTGTGGTGAAGCCCACCGGCAGCGATTTCTTAGTGTACAAAGGGAACCTTCCCGTCATCAAATGAGAGAGGACAGACCCTCAGCCCCCCTTTGCTGCAAGTCCGGTCCTGCGTTTGGTCGTTGTGAAGGAGGGAAAGGGTTAGCGTGAGTGTGATAGACAGCTATAGCCGACGAGGAAGAAGAGAAAAATCGACCTGACTTGGATTGGATTGAAGGAGTCAAATTTCTCTACCAATCCAATACAAATGTCTGGAGTAATTTGGAGGAGGAGAAAGAGTAAACGTTTATTGCTCCGAGAGAGCGGGAAAAAAGGAGCGGGGGATGGTTGTCGGTCATCCATGGCGGGTGGCGTCCTTATAGACAGGTATCCCACGGCCATGGCGGCAGCTCAAATTGTCATGGTCACCAGGCCACGCTGCTTTTGATTAGGTTAATGCCAAATTGCTTGCTGAGCACCTATGTTGCAGGGTAGAGCGTTCGGCCCTAAAACCCCGCAAATGTAAAAAAAGAAAGGTAAATAGCGCTGGGGCTAACGTCTCACGCATGCAGCACAATGTCCCAGCAAGCTATTTTCAACTTTCTGCCCGAAACATCAGTGCCACTGAACTGCAACGCCTACCTCGTATTGGTCGCGTGTGTCTAAGTAGTGCATGGTTGCATTAAAAGATTATACGTGAGCGTATAAAACTTCGCACACGCGGATCGGGCCATCGAACTTTTGAGCACATTGTTTTGCCATCCGGTGCTTTAAGCAGATAATACAGAGTCTTCTACACGCGCACTATTTTCCCTATAAATCGTCCGTCCACTTTTTTATTAATTTTCTTCGGGCCTAAGTAAATGTACCTTACGCTGGCCCCGCTATCAAGTCGTGATTTCTCTTCTCCTATTGCTGTGATTGTGGTATTCGCTTTTAAAAAGCCTCCATTTCAAAGTGCATCCTTTTTTTTGCCCTCTCTCTTCCGCCCAGCTCATATCCTGCACCGAAAAAAAATATCAGCTACTATTGATACCAACCCCTGAAGAAACTACTACTAAAAAGACTACGTAGACTAACTGGTATATTTACATCCTCGGTTCCCTTCCTGGCAGCCTGGAAGCCAATTCATGTACTCTAGGTTTTCCTATAAACATAAAGACAACACGAAAGTTGTGCATAAAATATGGCGCGACGAAGCCTGCGTGATACGAATCCTGAAAACGCCAGGGTGCGCGCTTCCTTGCGAAACTGCGTCGCGCGGACCTCCGCACTTCCTGTTTTCGAAAGTTAGCGCATTGCGTATGCGCCGCTATAAAGCGTTCGTCAAGCTTGACACGCCCATTTATGCGGGAGAAGCGCGAAATTCACATGTACAGCTGAAAAAAAAAAGTTATATGCTATATTCATAAGGCTATTAAAGTCTGCAGCTGCTGTGTTTTTCACCCAGGAATGGAGTGAATCATTTATTTTACTTTGACGTCGCATGACTTCACGCTTGCGTGAGTTCCGAAATTACTTGGTGATTGAGCCTTGCGCCATGGGCCTAGGCTTTTGAACTGCCTTTTCATCCCAAAGCTAGTACGCGAGAAAAACGGCACGCACCATGCAAATGGTGACATTAGCTAAACAATGTTTCAAAACTTAATTAACCAGTAACATTATGCAAACGTGAAAATTTGGTGTTTCTCATTCTACTCTCCTTTGCGGTGCCGATGAATGTATTGCTCTTGAGGAACTGCCTAACTGTTCTTCTGTATTGTCGAAGTAGCCATAGGTGAAATGGCGCTGCGGCCATGTCTCCTGCAAAGGCAGTGTGACAGTGCAGCCAAATGGGATTTCCTAAATCATTTTGCATGCGTACGCTACTTAGAAAAACAAACCGTGACGAGTTTGTACTCTTGTAAAAAGCAGGTATCATGTGAAGTGGAGTTGAGCTGGGGTTGCAGCCTGCAATTGAGGTAGGTGCGAGGTTTTCACTTATACCTCAGCCAACGATCTTGATGCTGAGTGAGGTTCATATGGGACCGGTTGTTCAAACGAGGTCGAATGTCGCCGTGCTTAGTTTCCGGCTGGGACACTGTACTCTTGCGACATATAGGAGATACAAAAAAAAAAATCTTTTACAAACAAACGCCATGTAAATTTTCGGCACACTGAGTTTCATAATATTTAGCTAGAATACTTGACTAACGATTCTATCGAATCTACATATGTTCGATATGTTGACGCCATGCACTTTTTTTGCAGTTTCTTTACACCCGGATGGTTTTTGATTGAAAATTACGTGTCTAGCTTAAACAAGCCTTCTGAGCGCCGTTTTTGAACAACACAGGATTGAAAAAATGCGCAAACAATTACGGCTTGACATGAACGCAAACGAGAATGATCTGCGCCTTATACGGCCAGAAAGTCGCCAGTCCGCCACGACGGCTAGCAGAGATTTTTAAGCAACCTCTTTAATCCATGAAAATGATTCCTTAATACCCCAGTTCTGACTCGGAAAAAAAGCTGCAAAAACCTGTTCCTCCCCGCTAGGGTTTCTGCTAGTTTCCGCTGTTTCTGCCGATATAAATGCTTTCCGCTACGCAGCTGACGAGAAGCTCTCGATATTTTGTTTCGGGCATGCAAGTAAATTTATGTTAGAAAGCATTCTATCTGCGGTGAAGTTGCAAAAAGTGCCTGTGAAAAACTGCATGTGTTCGCTAGCTTGGTGGGAAGACGTCTTGTGTGGCTTGCATATGAGAAAGTGATTTGAGCCTTCTTGCAGTTTTGTTCTGGGATCTGCCTATGTTGTACAAATCTTAGCAGCCATGGCACATTTGCATAGCGATGCTTATCTCAGCGATCTTTAAGAATGAATAATTGCTGCCAACATAAAACCCAGATGAGCTGCAACAACAGTGTTTCTGTTTGTTTGAAAACCCAGACGCGGCAGTTGTAAGATTCTGCAAGATGCTGTCATGTTATATCCACTCATTTGATTTTTATTCCTTTTAAACGCGCACTTTCAACCGCAGATGTGTTCAAAATTCTGCGCATGGTAACCAGCACAAAGCGTGGAAGAAACGTTGCTATTTTTAAAATGAGCATGCCCAGTTGCTTTCGAGACGAAGAACTAAAAAAGGAAAACATTAAGCCAGGTCCTGAGGTAGATGGGAAAGGCTTAATAACAGTGTCCGCGTTGTGTAATACAGCGAAGGACACGACTTCGGCATTGCACGCTGCCGTTTCTGTCCGGATGATTTCAAACCATAAAACCCGCTACTCAAAATATTTCCCACTTTCACGCACGCACGCACAGATAGACGTTCGCATATCTCGCTATATGCGTTCTTCCGAGCCTTCTGGGTGCAGACTCGCCTGAGGGAATGTCGGCTCGGCATTTCTAAATTGATTTTTCTACTGAATAAAGTCGCGTACACGCAGCGAGAGTGGTCGAAACATGGCCTAGAGACTCCAGACTACAATTTGCGCTAGTAATCCCTCAAGGCTTCCAAATCACTTAAGTGTCCCTTTAAGGCACATTCCCACTTGCGAATCGAGGACGACGCGCGACGTTTGAAACATCGTAGCAGATGGTGCTCGGACCGATTTTCCACCTCGTGCGATGCCATCGCAAACCAATTAGCCAATGATGGCCGCAGAGCCGGCTGGCGTAGCGCATTAACCAAACTCAATCGTTTGTTTGCTTTCGGCATTGCAAATGGCGGCCGACCTTCGCCTGCAACGCAACCGGTCATGCACTTCGGTTATGGTGGCTTTGGTCAGCGGGGTCAGCGCACATATTCTATCAAATAAGAAAACAGCGTTAGGCACTCAGTGCGCAGAAAACTGTTGATTTATAGAAACAAGCAATCTTTGTGGATCGAAAGATGAACGGCGAGACGGTAGGCTCACTTGCCTGCTTTCTGGTGCTTTGAATGACAAAGATTCGGTTAAAAAGGAGGAACAAAATGCTGTGGAGTTTAACGGTGCCATGGAATTCTGAGGAATGGAATGTTGTGGCGGGAAAATGAAGGAGTGAATATGCATAAAATACCGGGCTGAAAAAAGCACATCGTGACTTTATTTTCGATTCCTTCTCTAGCAACCCGCAATGCTTATTCAGCACTGTTTCATGTCAGAAGTACAAGCTTGCAGCAGTTTCTACAAACTTTTGTAGCGGAAGCAGAATATACCTTTTAGCTTAGGAAGCCCCGGAAAGTTCTTGATGGCAATTTTTCACGTCGCCAAAAATCTAGAAGAGCGAAAACTGTGAACCCGAAGTATACTATACAAGCCATATACATTTCCAAACTACTGAAATTGGTGGCGTGGCCTATACATGTCGGAATGGTTCCGCGCAAAGAAAACCTTGGTTATTTGAGGCAAAACAAGTACGTAACCGAGAGTACCAGCATTCTTTTAAATAGGAATACATGTTAGATTGCTTTTTACAAAAGCAAATAGTAAACTTGGATCAGGACGCCATCCAACAGAGCCGAGATGAAGGTACAAACAAAAAACAGAGGTGTCGGCTTTAGCGGCGCCGAGCTCAACAAAAACAAAAAGACAAGACTGGCGCAGGCTCCCAGTGTGCACTCAAGCTGCTCCATCGACTTCATTCTAGAGATTTAAACCGCACAGATGCAGCTACAGCTCCGCCCGGTCTAGGTTTAACTGAGAGAAAATAAGAGTGAGCGATTAAAGCTTTTATCTAGGAAAAGAGGTGAAAAGCCAGGTGGCGGGGAAAGGGAGTTAGAAAAGCGATAAGCTGTCGCATGCTGCCGCTGCCCGGATGCGCCGCGTTGGTGGAGTGTCCCAGGCAAGGTGACCCACACCGCTGGTGCTGCGTCCGACCATTCGGCGGGTTGGCGAACTGCTGCGTTGCCCCGTTCGGCTTTATTGCACTTGTCCATGCGCACTCTTTCGCTTGGAACACAAATACCTTAACGATCGATCGTGGAAGATGAGAGAAACAAACTCAAACTAGTCATATTTGTAATGTATTTCATACTGCCCCTAAACAAGTGCTATCACGGCGGCAAGTGGTGTTGTTTATTTTCTAAGTGTGTTCTTTTTCCCCCTATGGAGCGAAGTGCAATTCTAAAAAGCTCTCGCGCACGCGGAGATTCCGAGCGTGCCTTGTGCCGTTTTACCGCCAGTTGCTCCCCTTCAGGTCTGGGACGCTTAGCCCCTTTGTCATCGTTTGTTCGGCTTCAGCTTGGCGCCGCGTCCTTTGCGGGTGTAAACACGTTCGCCCGCGTGCGTCAGAGCGCTTGACCTGCACGAAAAAGCGGCGCTCTCGTTGCCGAAGCAAAGAGGCTAAAGTACGCGAACTCTTCCTTTTTTCTGTTTATTGTACGCTCCATTGCAGAGAGAGAGAGAGTATCTTGACGTTCGGCAGACACGCCGCTTTATTTTGAAAGCATCTGGCCACCCTCGGCGGGCCTTTGCTAAAGCGGGGCTAACGGGGCCCACGTAGGAGGGTTGAGTCGACGCTAATTAGCCTAGAAAAAGCCGCACAGCGCCCATGGATCAAGATAGGGTCATTGCCTTTCTTTTTCTATTTAAGACATCCCTCTTCTCCCAGTGAATGTGATAAACATTTATTTCGTCGACGAAGTCTAAGGCACGGTGGGAGTTAGTTTGAGGTTAGCGTTCGGGAGATGCCACCTTCCAGCTCTCTGGCCCTCCGTTTCCTCTTGTTCAACCTTACTCACTTGCGAGGCTTCCTCCTCGCCTGACTCAGCCCCTGGGATCGAGCTGGTTCCCAAGTGAGCCAGAGGTATAGGCTGCCGTACCAGGTCATGATGCCTCAGGATTTGGCGGATGGGGACCCCCCATTGGGCCCATAGGGCTGGGTGAAGTATTTCGGGTGCGCTGTCCCAGCTGGCTGCGAAACAAGGGACCTCAACCAGGCAGGGGTCCCAGGACAATATGGCCCTAGGGACATCTGAGTGAGTGCGAATAACATGGGGGAATTTTCCACAAACTTGGCACTTGCGGGTGCTGGGAATATGCAGAGCGTCATTCGGCAGGGGGAGTGTTTCGACCTGCCCTATCGGTACACCCGGCGTTTCTGCCGTTGTCTATAGTGCGAAGGAAAGGGGAGGTGTTTCGCTTGGGGAGATGGTGCTTTGTGCGCTCGTCTGAGTTCTTTGACGCGGGCTAGGGCGAGTGCCTTTACCTTTTGTCGGACGCCATGGTGGCCGGGTACTCAAACGAAGGGTACGCGGAGTTAAGGTCTTTCAGTTGTGGGTGTGTGCAGGGGGGCGGTGGTGTTGACTTTGGTGAAAACAGTGAGAGAGCTGCAGAACTGCTTGCGAGTCTGTTGGGTAATGATAGGAATCGTGGGATAGGGGTGCGCTGTGATGATTTGGTAGATGGAGTTCCTCTAGCACGGCCGAGGGAATAACTGCGTTGTGGTGAATGACTCCCAACTCAGGTCTGACCGAAACAGTGGAAATAGTTTTGGGAACGGTGGTGCGGATCCGTGTAGTATGCCGCTTGGGGAAAGCATCACCATCATCATGAGGCAACTTTATTGAATGGATTTGGGAATTGATACAACCAGCATTTGGACCGATAGCCAAACACTACTGTCCGGTACAATACAGAAATGCATTCCCTCCGAACCGACTATATAGGTTGGGTCCGCTATTCGGCGAATGAGTGGATATTTTCCTGAGAGAGAGCTCAATCGAAGGTGGGATGAGTGGAAACAGTGAAACAACACTGAAGCAGTCATCGGCCTCAGGGGGACATACTCAGTCTGCGGAGTGCTGCGGTGAGGCGCGCATTTGTTCGTTCTTCTAATAAGTTTTAGATGGCAGCCTTGTGTGCAGGAACCCCCGTGGTTAGATACTGCATTTGGGGGAGTACATTTCCAGCTTGCATTTGGTTTCCTCTGGGTGGGCGCTTATACGTGCATTGGTATGACCTGCAGGAGTAAATGGTGCCAAATTATATTTTCGTAGTGACCGAACGAAGACCAAGACAAGCGAATCTAACTGGTTTATTCTTCAGGAACCTAAAGATCTGCGTGTAACATATGACGAATATTCAACTCTAAAGTACACAATTAATAGCACTGGAATAGGTCTAAGTTTCATCTTTTACTTCTTCACGATGCATTTGAGGGACATGCAAACAAGTATATTGGATTATTAACCAGGAATTACTCCAGATCACACAATTAAACGAAGTTGAAAGGTGGAATATCCTGTACGGATATTTTGAAATTCTTTTTTCCTTCAAGGAAAATTTGGGAATGAGACACATAAGCTGCTCATATAAGCGAATGCCCCCCAATCGCATGTCTTGTGGCCAAATTCAGACTATATCGGCACGAAGACATTTTTCGTGTTTTCCCTGTTATGTTTTTTTTTTTTTTCATTTGTTGCCTAGTACAACACGTTACAGCAGGTGAGGTAAAGGCCTATAGCCTCGCAATTTGGTGACGCCAGCTGCAGGCAGCCTTGTCTCCTCTCCGATGCATGTGCACGAGCTCTGGCACCGGCGCTTTCCTGCCTTGACTGCGATTTGTAGGCAACGCGCGGACGCGTTTGCCAATATATTATGCGTTTCTTTGACACGTGCCTCAGTAAAATGATTGCTAAGAGTTGAACCAGTCGGAAAGCTTGTATCTTGCACTTAGGAGCACAAAAGAGTTTCGTCAATTTTGTCGAGCCGAACTTTCTCAGAACGTATACTTTGGAGAAGTAGCAGATAATGTCTTCAGTTTTGAAAATAACATTTCTTAGACTGGATACCCGAGATGGAAGCAATCTGTTACTCTGTTTCTGTCGCCATGTAGGACAGAAGGAAATTACAATTTCATTATTTGATCTTTGTCATAAACGCGAATGGTGTCCGACTTTCTCTGTAACGGCGGTAGATTTTGCGTTTCGTGCTTCAAAATGAATTCTCTCCTCGCAGGTGGCTTGCCTCATTGGTGCTGAGAGGTGAATAACTTTTGCACATGGCTAAAATTTGTAATAAATTCCTCGAGGCACTGAAGTCTGTTTAAGTGCTTTGAATGCGAAATCATTACGGATTTCATGGCGGATGGAGCCACGAGGGGGGCGCACTCGTTTTGGATTTTATTTCTCCTCCTGGCACAATTTCTTCGAAATCGAAAGTACCCTGATAGCGGTGCTCCACGTGGCGTCATTTTTTCTTCTTTACAGCATGGAAAAGCACGTTCAAACGGAAAGACAGTACGAAAAATTGCATGGTCAAGCTGACAAGAGGACATAAAAATCGCGGCGAACACAAACGCATCAAAATTCGGGCACACACAAGAGGTCAAAAGAGGGAACCAGTCAGGTGGTTGGTCTAAATTCTATACACACTGAGCGCCACTGTTTCCCGACATTTTTTTTTATTTTTTCATGTAGGTGGCTCTGCATACATTTGAGTTAGTTGACACCGCCAGAGACCATACAGACCAAGTATGACCAACATCTCATAGGGTGGTTCACCAGGACACCCGAATGGCAGGAATTGAATTAAGAATGACGTGATATCCATATGTTTTTCCAGCTTTTTTTGCGAAATACGTCCCAGAAAACAACAGAATACCTGCGGTATAAAAAAACCTTACCAAGTTGAGACAAGCGCGAAAGCTTTCTGACATCAAAACTGCGGCGAAAGTGCACAAAGCTTCGCAAGAATTGCGTCCAACCTTTTCTAAAAGTGCATCCAATCGATCGTCAAATCTTCAAAGACCAAAATCGCGAACCCATGCGACGATCTCAATGTATACCGTACGTGGTTTATCAGATAAAGGTATCCTGTTGTACTCCTCCTTTATAATCGACGCGTGTATTGTCTTATCTAGAACTGTTCCTTTGCCGCGATTTTCAGGCGACGGTTTTGACACAATGGAAGCCTGGTTTCACGCATGCGCCCGTGTGCCCAGAGACCAGAGCTTTTCGGTCGACCACCCCGTCTATGGGAAAATGCATTAAGAAGCCATTGGTCCCACTAAGAAAGCTTCTACTTTAAAACAGAACACAGGTGGCAGTTTGTCTACGCAGCTAACAGCCTACCACTATCTTGCATCCATGTTTTAACAGGCACGAAAGCAGTGCCTAGCTAAAATAGAACCGTTTTAGCAGGCGTGGGAGGAGGAGTCGGCGTTAAATAGTCGTTGAATCACTTGCCTGTCTTTGATCGTTCCTGCGTTCGGTTGCCGTCCTGCCACGCTTTTTTTTTTAACCTGGGTGACGGTGCGGGGCACGTGGATTTTTCGGTCATCCGATGTGGATAACGCCGGAAAGTTTCGCCTCATGGCTCTCGCATTAACGTCCGGTGACATCATAGGCACTGCTGGGTAATCGTACTCGTGAGCAAGCAGGGGCTGGCATCTGCGGGAAGGTGAAGAGAAACCGAGGGCAGTTTCCCCGCCTGGAAACCTACACTGAAATCAAATGCGCCACTGCCTCCGACCCGTGACAAGAGTTGCTGCGCTGCTCTGAAGTGGCCACATCGCGAAGGCCGCCGCGCCAAACACAGCCCCACCGATTTATACGATGTCTACACGACCTCTATGGGTTGTCCTTTTCTCCAGTTAAAAATTGGGGCCAGTCGCCAAGGCATGATCTGGGTCGCCGGTAATATCAAAATAAAAAGCGATGGGATAGCGAACGATTGCCTTGTTGTCGAATATGGGTGAATTCGTCCTTATAAAATAGCGATCCAGGATGCGTTGTGATTTACGGAAATTAAACAGCAGATGCCCTGTTAAATGATCATCATGCAGTGCCGCTTGGAAGATACGGCAGCGTAGGTCTTGTTAATACACGGGTGATAGTGGGCTGGGGCGGGAACACGCATACCGATCTTAGGGGTAAATTAAATCTATGCAGCATGCCAAATACATGTCAGTTTACCGCAAAACACAAACATTAAATCGATCGATTGATATCTAGAATGATTGATTGATTGATTGATTGATTGATTGATTGATTGATTGATTGATTGATTGATTGATTGATTGATTGATTGATTGATTGATTGATTGATTGATTGATTGATTGATTGATTGATTGATTGATTGATTGATTGAATATTTACTGAAACGAACAAGGGACTACTGTTCGGCATCCCCCCGTGTGGAAGGCGGCGTCCTTATTGCGGGACACCTTGGCTTCTGCTCGCAGCGCTCACCCTCGGCACTTAGGTGCACTGGGTGTCAGGATCCGGGCTTACGTGAGAATGCTACCTTTTCGGCACTTTAAGTGATAATTTTGCGGTCATCATTTGGGGTCGGCGCTTGGTCGGGTGGTGCCCTCCCAACGTTTGTCATACAGAGCCTGCGGCAGTGACCGGGCGAGGGAGATTCGAAATTAATCTCGAAAATTCAATGATTTGACATGATTTACTTGTTTAAACAATAGTTAGGACGCATTATAGGTTGTTTCTCTTTATAATTTTGTAGTTAAGTTAGTTTTTGAGAGCCTTGTGTTCCTTTCTGGCCCTCTTTTATACGGCCAACTCCAGCTCACACGCTTCTGGGTTCTGCCGTCGTCGTTTTTTGGTTGGCGGCATAGAGTTTCTCAGTAAGTAAACTAGAGAGGAAACTGCGCTTGGGAATTCACGTCGTCATGGGGTATTATGGAAAGAGCACAGCTTCGGGCTTGGCATGGCGTTGGGATTCTTAAGCGTCTTTTTGGATTTGCTTTCTTCACTCTGCATCGACATGTTCCTATGTTTTCTCAGAAACGCTCAAAAGACCTTTCCCAGCTTTTCAAACAATTAATTAATAGAAATGATGGTAAAATTGGTACAATAAGAATATTTAATGAGTTTCTCCAGAATTATACATTGTTATTTATTTATTTTATTTAAGGTTACCCTCAAGGCCCAGGTAGGGCGTTACAGAGGGTAGTGGGCATAACAGGTACAGATATACAATAAAATAAGCATACAAGATAAACAAGAGTACAAGTCAAAATTAAGAAGGCACAACAAAACAGCAAAATCAAGACAAAAGTCGCAGTAAAAGCACAATAATCTAGCCTGTGTAACATAGCGACAGATAAGCATTTGAAAAACGATACCTATGGGACATAAAAGTGAAAAAAGGCGCAACAAAACTGTTCATGATCCGATACATATCTGGCATAGATTTGACTACTTATGCAGTGGCTGAAATAGCAAGGTCGGTGAACAGCCCGAAGCCAACGACAAAAAATTACGACCACCTCCCCTCGCGGGAACCCTGGAGTGATGCGACGCTGAAGGGGGTTCGATTTGCGTTTCCGTTGGGTCGATTAGTCGAATTGCGTGAAACGCGTAGTGAACGTCCATTGCGTTTCCATCACATCGTTGGGTTCCCGCGAGGGGAGGTGGGCGTAATTTTCACTTTTGACTATGCATACATGCAAATGAAAGTCGTTTAGGCGTTGTTTAGAAGGTACGGTCGCCTCAAGCAATCGTCGGGTACGGCAAGAGAGCAAGCGCAAGCGCAAGCGCGGACGACCGTCGACTGAGACGGGGGGGAGCGCCCGATGGAGAGGAGACTGCGGAGAGAGAGAGTACTGCACATGTGCACAGTGCGCAGCCGCGCGCAGGCGACCGCAGAGGTTGGGAGAGAGTGTTCGCTATCGGAGAGAGGCGAGGAGGCGAGCGGAGGAGAGACGCAGCTGTCCGGACGCGGACGACGGGCGCACGCCGGACAGGGCCGCCGGCAAGAGATGCTCCTCTCAGCGTCGCATCTAAAAACAAATCAACTTAAAAAAAGCACTATCGGAGATTCAAACTTGCGACTTGCAAAAAAAAAAAAAAAAAACACCTAGTGCTCCACGCCCCTCGGGCAGCTAAGATAAGGTCGAGCGTGTTAACCGAGTTACCCGAGCATCGGGTCGGTTGAGTTACCATTTGAGTGAAGTGGAAGGTTGAGCAGAGATCAAGAAATGCCTTCGCCTCGGAATTGGGGGGTACTGCACTGGGACCATCCGTGACCCATTTTATGCTGGGATAACTGAAGTCACCGAGAAGAATAACTGGCGTGTGGGGGTACCGAACATAAATTAAGTTAATTATGTCGTGAAGGTTATTATTGAAAGATTTATCGGCTGAGGAGCATCTGTAGCATGCTCCTATTATAATTTTCTTATATTTGAGAGTTAAGGACGCCCATGCAATTCCTAGGGTGCTAGGTATGTTTATGGGAGCAGACGTGAAATTGGAGTTTATTCCAATCATTACACCACCACCTGACCTATACGTTCTATCGTTACGATAGAATGCGTACTTCTTTTTGCATTCTAAAATCTCAGACTCGGGAATTTCGCTCGACCGCCACGTTTCCGTGAGCACTATGGTGTCAGCGGTTGCTGAATCAATGAATGCACTTAGCTGATCTCGCCTATTAAGAATGCTGCGGATGTTCATGAAAACAACCGAAAGCATCTTGCTAGATCCCCAACCCCCCAAAAGCCCGAACTCGAAAGGTCACCCTAGGTTGTAGCAGACGTGGAAGTACTCGGACTAACTTTAGGGCTCAAGGTGTGACGATTAGGTGTGCTGTCGACAACACGGCCGGTATCGGGATTGCACGTGTAACATTTGCCACCCAAAAGTAATTTTTTGTACTTAATTTAATATTGCCCTACCTTGGTTTTAGCAAATTCTATAAGGTTTTTGTGAGCAAGTCGAATTGCTGGGCAGTAATCTTCGCTTATCGTAACATTCTTTTCTTTAAGATGGGCCCGTTTTGACAGCACAGCACCTTTAGTCTTGAAAGAGGAAAATATAACAATCATGGGTCTACAGCGATTGTCTGCGTCATGCCCAGGGCGGTGCGCGTGAACTATAGTGTCCGAAGTAACTAGGCCATCTGGCAAATCAGAAAGTAGCGAAAAAAATTTGTGCTCTGCGTCAGCGTAGGACTCCGGTGAAGATTCCTGAATGCCATAAAATATTAAATTGTCGCGACGTAGCATATCTTCGTTGTCATTAGTACGGTCATGCAGGCGGTGGCATTCGCTACGGAGTTTTTCAATGCTTTCCTGGTTAGAGTGTAAATCAACCTGTAGCTCGTCAATGGCTGTCGACTTTTCTTCAAGACTACAGAGACGAGCACAAATATCTGTAAGCTTGGCATTCGTGGTATCATGTTTCTGGCAAAGCGTAGCAAGCGAACTCTTCAGTGACTCTTCTTCAAGTCGCGGAGCAGGTTCGTCATTTCCGTTAAGTCCATGCTTTGTGAGCTGGACCGGGTATCGGGACCTGGGTTCAGCTCAACATCCCCGCCAATACCAAAAGCTGACAGGTTACAGCGGCACAATCGCTTGCAAGAGAAAGCAACACTTGTGGGCACGGAAACAGCAAGAGAATGCAGTCGCCCGTTTTTTTGTTTTGTGTTTTTTTGCTATAAGGGGATGTGTAGTAACTGACGTGCGGGATAAATAAGCGGCAGACAGGGTGAGCCATCTGCGCAGTGTGGCTGCTTCCGTGCCCACTAAAAGGGGGCAGTGACGAGCGGCCCTTTATATGGATTTCTCCTGATGACGTAGCTGGCGACGGCAAAGTCCGGTTGAAGTGCGCATGCTTAAAGTGAAGTGCAGACCATGAGTCGCCGGTGTCACACAGGCTGTCCCCATACCACGTGCCATGGAAACGTGATGACAGCTGGGGGTTTTCTTCGTATGTGCGCACTGGGTGGTCGAATTCCTTCTTGGCGAGAAGTAGGCCGACAAAAGTAAGCCATGGCAGGATCTGCGGGATAAAGAAGCGGCAGACAGGGTGAGCCATCTGCGCAGTGTAGCTGCTTCCGTGCCCAGCTTGGCCTGCAGAATAGCAGGCACAACCAATCCGTCAGACATCGCAGTCAAAGGAATACGCTTTACTTTTTTACTCAGGTTTAAAACAGCTTGTCTTATTTTCTCCTTATATAATTAGACACTCTTCTTTGCGTTTTGTGGCACTGTATTTGAATTTATGAACATTACAGCGTTTCAAATCAAGCCAATGATGCAGCTAGGGCGAGCATGCATGTGCCATCATGGAGGTCCACGACGACACGGACGGCCGTGATGTGAGCTTCATAGACGCTAGGGCCAGATTCCCTCTAGTGAATGTAGTAAGAAACTCTATCAGTGGAACCTCGTTAAGCCATACCCGCATAAGCCGTAGTTTTTTTTTTTTTTTTTACACGCACTTAGGCTGAATCCCCGACTCGGTTACCATTTAACATAATGCATTCGGATAAACCGTAGTTCGGGTTAGTAAGTGATTTTTTCACGTCCCCCTCAGGTATGGTTTAACGAGGTTTCGCTGTAGTTGGCGGCGATGACGCGCTTCCGCGAAGGCCTGATAAGCACTGCTGGTAAGCCCGGCTGAGGCCCACGGCATCTGCGGACGCCCAGTGCCCACGGAAAACCGCTCACATAGCCTAGTAACGCCCTCGCGTTATTACACCATTTGTGCAGTTGGCAACGCCATGCACATCACGATCCTCTATCGTCGGCTTCACCACGATGCTTTTAAGGCGAAGCTTTCTTTGCCTTTATGGCGTCGTCGTTCGTCGCGAAACACGCTACTGGAAAGTCAAATTTACACTTCTCTTTAAAAGGCTCATCAAGCGCCTCAGGAAAACAAAAAAACGCTTCCCGCGGTCGGAATCGAACCTGGGTCCCTCACGCTATGAAGTCGACGTCTAGACATCCGACTGCGCCATCACGACACGGGACAAGCAGTTTGCATTTTGGACTCCGACTTTGACTCAGGCTGCATGGAGGAAAGCTTCGCGTTTTAACCATCCTTCTCTCTGTGACCACTTCAGTGACCACTTCCTACGGCTTAACTCAGACCTATCGGTGGATTACGAAGTCCAGCCAGATGTTACTCGAAAATGCGACCTGCGGTATGGCATTACCCGTGACATTACCCGCCTTTGGTATTACCCATCTTTGCATTACCCATCTTTGAACCAAATCGTAGGCTCTTTTTCGCCAGACGCCAATTATGCTTCGCTGCTCGCAGGAATTCTAATTCCTTTGCAGAGGTGGGACGTGGTGGGGCGGGCTCGTGGAAGCGATCATAGGGCGCAGCACCTTCTGTCGATTGATTCATTCTTTTTTTCATTCATTCATTTACTGCAATAGCGGGTGTATCGATTTATTTATTTATCAAGATCCAGGAACGAAGGCCTGCACACTTTCAGGGGCCGGAAGCTTCGCTTCTATTTCAGCCCTACCCATGTTCCGGCCTGGCAGAGACAGAATGGAATGAGCGCCAGCGGTCGCTCCCCTCGCGCCCCCTTATCCTTTCCTGCGTCTGTGTGGAGCGGGTCGAAATTGAAACGTCCTAGTCAAATTCAATGCAGGTGCCAACTGCTGCTGTAGCTTCGGTGAATTGCCCCGGCTTTCACGCGTTCTGCTGTTTACCCTGCTCGCGAACTTGCGCCAAACACGCAGGTCGATACTCCCAACGGTCGATCGTGACATCTGCACGTCCTCTCTACATTAGGCAGCAATGGCTTGAAAATAAACTATGGAAGC